>NC_133983.1:13091637-13094137 GCF_047716275.1 Strix uralensis | reverse complement strand
ACCCTAACTCCTAACCCTAACCCTAACCCTACCCCCTCTTACCCTAAACCCTAACCCTACCACTACCGCTTAAACCCTAACCCTAACCCAAAACCTAACCCTATGCCCCACACCGTAACCCTAACCCTACACCCTACGCCTAAACGCTAACCCTAACTCCTAACGCTAACCCTAACTCCTAACCCTAACCCTAACCCTAACCCCCCTCTAACCCTAACCCTAACCCTACCCCTACCGCTTAAACCCTAACGCTAACCCAAAACGTAACCCTATGCCCCAAACCGTAACCCTAACCCTACACCCTACGCCTAAACGCTAACCCTAACTCCTAACGCTAACCCTAGCTCCTAACCCTAACCCTAACCCTAACACCCCTCTAACCCTAATCCCTAACCCTACCCCTACCGCTTAAACCCTAACCCTAACCCAAAACCTAACCCTATGCCCCAAACCGTAACCCTAACCCTACACCCTACGCCTAAATGCTAACCCTAACTCCTAACGCTAACCCTAACTCCTAACCCTAACCCTACCCCTACCCCCTCTTACCCTAAACCCTAACCCTACCACTACCGCTTAAACCCTAACCCTAAACCAAAACCTAACCCTATGCCGCAAACCGTAACCCTAACCCTACACCCTACGCCTAAACGCTAACCCTAACTCCTAACGCTAACCCTAACTCCTAACCCTAACCCTATCCCTAACCCCCCTCTAACCCTAACCCCTAACCCTACCCCTACCGCTTAAACCCTAACCCTAACCCAAAACCTAACCCTATGCCCCAAACCGTAACCCTAACCCTACCCCTAAACGCTAACCCTAACTCCTAACGCTAACCCTAACTCCTAACCCTAACCCTAACCCTAACCCCCTTCTAACCCTAAACCCTAAACCTACCCTTACCAATTAAACCCTAACCCTCAACCAAAACCTAACCCTATGCCGCAAACCGTAACCCTAACCCTCCACCCTACGCCTAAACGCTAACCCTAACTCCTAACGCTAACCCTAACTCCTAACCCTAACCCTAACCCTAACCCTAACCCCACCTAACACCTAATACTACCGCTAACGCTTAAACCCTAACCCTAACCCAAAACCTAACCCTATGCCCCACACCGTAACCCTAACCCTACACCCTACGCCTAAATGCTAACCCTAACTCCTAACGCTAACCCTAACTCCTAACCCTAACCCTACCCCTACCCCCTCTTACCCTAAACCCTAACCCTACCACTACCGCTTAAACCCTAACCCTAACCCAAAACCTAACCCTATGCCCCAAACCGTAACCCTAACCCTACACCCTACGCCTAAACGCTAACCCTAACTCCTAACGCTAACCCTAACTCCTAACCCTAACCCTATCCCTAACCCCCCTCTAACCCTAACCCCTAACCCTACCCCTACCGCTTAAACCCTAACCCTAACCCAAAACCTAACCCTATGCCCCAAACCGTAACCCTAACCCTACACCCTACCCCTAAACGCTAACCCTAACTCCTAACGCTAACCCTAACTCCTAACCCTAACCCTAACCCTAACCCCCTTCTAACCCTAAACCCTAAACCTACCCTTACCAATTAAACCCTAACCCTCAACCAAAACCTAACAGTATGCCGCAAACCGTAACCCTAACCCTCCACCCTACGCCTAAACGCTAACCCTAACTCCTAACGCTAACCCTAACTCCTAACCCTAACCCTAACCCTAACCCTAACCCCACCTAACACCTAATACTACCGCTAACGCTTAAACCCTAACCCTAAGCCAAAACCTAACCCTATGCCCCACACCGTAACCCTAACCCTACACCCTACGCCTAAACGCTAACCCTAACTCCTAACGCTAACCCTAACTCCTAACCCTAACCCTAACCCTACCCCCTCTTACCCTAAACCCTAACCCTACCACTACTGCTTAAACCCTAACCCTAACCCAAAACCTAACCCTATGCCCCAAACCGTAACCCTAACCCTACACCCTAACCCTAAACGCTAACCCTAACTCCTAACGCTAACCCTAACTCCTAATCCTAACCCTAACCCTAACCCCCCTCTAGCCCTAACACCTAACCCTACCCCTACCGCTTAAACCCTAACCCTAACCCAAAACCTAACCCTAACCCCAAACCGTAACCCTAACCCTACACCCTACCCCTAAACGCTAACCCTAACTCCTAACGCTAACCCTAACTCCTAACCCTAACCCTAACCCTAACCCCCTTCTAACCCTAAACCCTAAACCTACCCTTACCAATTAAACCCTAACACTCAACCAAAACCTAACCCTATGCCGCAAACCGTAACCCTAACCCTACACCCTACGCCTAAACGCTAACCCTAACTCCTAACGCTAACCCTAGCTCCTAACCCTAACCCTATCCCTAACCCCCCTCTAACCCTAACCCCTAACCCTACCCCTACCGCTTAAACCCTAACCCTAACCCAAAACCTAACCCTATGCCGCAAACCGTAACCCTAACCCTACACCCTAG
>NC_133983.1:13074137-13081637 GCF_047716275.1 Strix uralensis | reverse complement strand
AACTCCTAACGCTAACCCTAACTCCTAACCCTAACCCTAACCCTAACCCCCTTCTAACCCTAAACCCTAAACCTACCCTTACCAATTAAACCCTAACCCTCAACCAAAACCTAACAGTATGCCGCAAACCGTAACCCTAACCCTCCACCCTACGCCTAAACGCTAACCCTAACTCCTAACGCTAACCCTAACTCCTAACCCTAACCCTAACCCTAACCCTAACCCCACCTAACACATAATACTACCGCTAACGCTTAAACCCTAACCCTAAGCCAAAACCTAACCCTATGCCCCACACCGTAACCCTAACCCTACACCCTACGCCTAAACGCTAACCCTAACTCCTAACGCTAACCCTAACTCCTAACCCTAACCCTAACCCTACCCCCTCTTACCCTAAACCCTAACCCTACCACTACCGCTTAAACCCTAACCCTAACCCAAAACCTAACCCTATGCCCCAAACCGTAACCCTAACCCTACACCCTAACCCTAAACGCTAACCCTAACTCCTAACGCTAACCCTAACTCCTAATCCTAACCCTAACCCTAACCCCCCTCTAGCCCTAACACCTAACCCTACCCCTACCGCTTAAACCCTAACCCTAACCCAAAACCTAACCCTAACCCCAAACCGTAACCCTAACCCTACACCCTACCCCTAAACGCTAACCCTAACTCCTAACGCTAACCCTAACTCCTAACCCTAACCCTAACCCTAACCCCCTTCTAACCCTAAACCCTAAACCTACCCTTACCAATTAAACCCTAACCCTCAACCAAAACCTAACCCTATGCCGCAAACCGTAACCCTAACCCTACACCCTACGCCTAAACGCTAACCCTAACTCCTAACGCTAACCCTAGCTCCTAACCCTAACCCTATCCCTAACCCCCCTCTAACCCTAACCCCTAACCCTACCCCTACCGCTTAAACCCTAACCCTAACCCAAAACCTAACCCTATGCCGCAAACCGTAACCCTAACCCTACACCCTACGCCTAAACGCTAACCCTAACTCCTAACGCTAACCCTAACTCCTAACCCTAACCCTAACCCTAACCCTAACCCCACCTAACACCTAATACTACCGCTAACGCTTAAATCCTAACCCTAAACCAAAACCTAACCCTATGCCCCACACCGTAACCCTAACCCTACACCCTACGCCTAAACGCTAACCCTAACTCCTAACGCTAACCCTAACTCCTAACCCTAACCCTACCCCTACCCCTACCCCCTCTTACCCTAAACCCTAACCCTACCACTACCGCTTAAACCCTAACCCTAACCCAAAACCTAACCCTATGCCCCAAACCGTAACCCTAACCCTACACCCTACGCCTAAACGCTAACCCTAACTCCTAACGCTAACCCTAACTCCTAACCCTAACCCTAACCCTAACCCCCTTCTAACCCTAAACCCTAAACCTACCCTTACCAATTAAACCCTAACCCTAAACCAAAACCTAACCCTATGCCGCAAACTGTAACCCTAACCCTACACCCTACGCCTAAACGCTAACCCTAACTCCTAACGCTAACCCTAGCTCCTAACCCTAACCCTATCCCTAACCCCCCTCTAACCCTAACCCCTAACCCTACCCCTACCGCTTAAACCCTAACCCTAACCCAAAACCTAACCCTATGCCCCAAACCGTAACCCTAACCCTACACCCTACCCCTAAACGCTAACCCTAACTCCTAACGCTAACCCTAAGTCCTAACCCTAACCCTAACCCTAACCCCCTTCTAACCCTAAACCCTAAACCTACCCTTACCAATTAAACCCTAACCCTCAACCAAAACCTAACAGTATGCCCCAAACCGTAACCCTAACCCTCCACCCTACGCCTAAACGCTAACCCTAACTCCTAACGCTAACCCTAACTCCTAACCCTAACCCTAACCCTAACCCTAACCCCCCTCTAACCCTAACCCCTAACCCTACCCCTACCGCTTAAACCCTAACCCTAACCCAAAACCTAACCCTATGCCCCAAACCGTAACCCTAACTCTACACCCTACCCCTAAACGCTAACCCTAACTCCTAACGCTAACCCTAACTCCTAACCCTAACCCTAACCCTAACCCTAACCGCCTTCTAACCCTAAACCATAAACCTACCCTTACCAATTAAACCCTAACCCTCAACCAAAACCTAACCCTATGCCGCAAACTGTAACCCTAACCCTACACCCTACGCCTAAACGCTAACCCTAACTCCTAACGCTAACCCTAACTCCTAACCCTAACCCTAACCCTAACCCCACCTAACACCTAATACTACCGCTAACGCTTAAACCCTAACCCTAAACCAAAACCTAACCCTATGCCCCACACCGTAACCCTAACCCTACACCCTACGCCTAAACGCTAACCCTAACTCCTAACGCTAACCCTAACTCCTAACCCTAACCCTACCCCTACCCCCTCTTACCCTAAACCCTAACCCTACCACTACCGCTTAAACCCTAACCCTAACACAAAACCTAACCCTATGCCCCAAACCGTAACCCTAACCCTACACCCTACGCCTAAACGCAAACCCTAACTCCTAACGCTAACCCTAACTCCTAACTCTAACCCTATCCCTAACCCCCCTCTAACCCTAACCCCTAACCCTACCCCTACCGCTTAAACCCTAACCCTAAACCAAAACCTAACCCTATGCCCCAAACCGTAACCCTAACCCTACACCCTACCCCTAAACGCTAACCCTAACTCCTAACGCTAACCCTAACTCCTAACCCTAACCCTAACCCTAACCCCCTTCTAACCCTAAACCCTAAACCTACCCTTACCAATTAAACCCTAACCCTCAACCAAAACCTAACCCTATGCCGCAAACCGTAACCCTAACCCTCCACCCTACGCCTAAATGCTAACCCTAACTCCTAACGCTAACCCTAACTCCTAACCCTAACCCTAACCCTAACCCCACCTAACACCTAATACTACCGCTAACGCTTAAACCCTAACCCTAAACCAAAACCTAACCCTATGCCCCACACCGTAACCCTAACCCTACACCCTACGCCTAAACGCTAACCCTAACTCCTAACGCTAACCCTAGCTCCTAACCCTAACCCTAACCCTAAACCCCCTCTAACCCTAACCCTAACCCTACCCCTACCGCTTAAACGCTAACCCTAACCCAAAACCTAACCCTATGCCCCAAACCGTAACCCTAACCCTACACCCTACCCCTAAATGCTAACCCTAACTCCTAACGCTAACCCTAACTCCTAACCCTAACCCTAACCCTAACCCCCCTCTAACCCTAAACCATATCACTACCGCTACCGCTTAAACGCTAACCCTAAACCAAAACCTAACCCTATGCCCCAAACCGTAACCCTAACCCTACACCCTACGCCTAAATGCTAACCCTAACTCCTAACGCTAACCCTAACTCCTAACCCTAACCCTAACCCTACCCCCTCTTACCCTAAACCCTAACCCTACCACTACCGCTTAAACCCTAACCCTAAACCAAAACCTAACCCTATGCCCCGAACCGTAACCCTAACCCTACACCCTAACCCTAAACGCTAACCCTAACTCCTAACACTAACCCTAACTCCTAACCCTAACCCTAACCCTAACCCTAACCCCACCTAACACCTAACACTACCGCTAACGCTTAAACCCTAACCCTAAGCCAAAACCTAACCCTATGCCTCACACCGTAACCCTAACCCTACACCCTACGCCTAAACGCTAACCCTAACTCCTAACGCTAACCCTAACTCCTAACCCTAACCCTAACCCTAAACCCCCTCTAACCCTAACCCTAACCCTACCCCTACCGCTTAAACCCTAACCCTAACCCAAAACCTAACCCTATGCCCCAAACCGTAACCCTAACCCTACACCCTACGCCTAAACGCTAACCCTAACTCCTAACGCTAACCCTAGCTCCTAACCCTAACCCTAACCCTAACACCCCTCTAACCCTAACCCCTAACCCTACCCCTACCGCTTAAACCCTAACCCTAACCCAAAACCTAACCCTATGCCCCAAACCGTAACCCTAACCCTACACCCTACGCCTAAACGCTAACCCTAACTCCTAACGCTAACCCTAACTCCTAATCCTAACCCTAACCGTAACCCCCCTCTAACCCTAACCCCTAACCCTACCCCTACCGCTTAAACCCTAACCCTAACCCAAAACCTAACCCTATGCCCCAAACCGTAACCCTAACCCTACACCCTACGCCTAAATGCTAACCCTAACTCCTAACGCTAACCCTAACTCCTAGCCCTAACCCTACCCCTACCCCCTCTTACCCTAAACCCTAACCCTACCACTACCGCTTAAACCCTAACCCTAAACCAAAACCTAAACCTATGCCCCAAACCGTAACCCTAACCCTACACCCTAACCCTAAACGCTAACCCTAACTCCTAACGCTAACCCTAACTCCTAACCCTAACCCTAACCCTAACCCCCTTCTAACCCTAAACCCTAAACCTACCCTTACCAATTAAACCCTAACCCTCAACCAAAACCTAACAGTATGCCGCAAACCGTAACCCTAACCCTCCACCCTACGCCTAAACGCTAACCCTAACTCCTAACGCTAACCCTAACTCCTAACCCTAACCCTAACCCTACCCCCTCTTACCCTAAACCCTAACCCTACCACTACCGCTTAAACCCTAACCCTAACCCAAAACCTAACCCTATGCCCCACACCGTAACCCTAACCCTACACCCTACGCCTAAACGCTAACCCTAACTCCTAACGCTAACCCTAACTCCTAACCCTAACCCTAACCCTACCACTACCGCTTAAACCCTAACCCTAACCCAAAACCTAACCCTATGCCCCAAACCGTAACCCTAACCCTACACCCTACGCCTAAACGCTAACCCTAACTCCTAACGCTAACCCTAGCTCCTAACCCTAACCCTAACCCTAACACCCCTCTAACCCTAACCCCTAACCCTACCCCTACCGCTTAAACCCTAACCCTAACCCAAAACCTAACCCTATGCCCCAAACCGTAACCCTAACCCTACACCCTACACCTAAATGCTAACCCTAACTCCTAACGCTAACCCTAACTCCTAACCCTAACCCTACCCCTACCCCCTCTTACCCTAAACCCTAACCCTACCACTGCCGCTTAAACCCTAACCCTAAGCCAAAACCTAACCCTATGCCCCACACCGTAACCCTAACCCTACACCCTACGCCTAAACGCTAACCCTAACTCCTAACGCTAACCCTAACTCCTAACCCTAACCCTAACCCTAAACCCCCTCTAACCCTAACCCTAACCCTACCCCTACCGCTTAAACCCTAACCCTAACCCAAAACCTAACCCTATGCCCCAAACCGTAACCCTAACCCTACACCCTACGCCTAAACGCTAACCCTAACTCCTAACGCTAACCCTAGCTCCTAACCCTAACCCTAACCCTAACACCCCTCTAACCCTAACCCCTAACCCTACCCCTACCGCTTAAACCCTAACCCTAACCCAAAACCTAACCCTATGCCCCAAACCGTAACCCTAACCCTACACCCTAACCCTAAACGCTAACCCTAACTCCTAACGCTAACCCTAACTCCTAATCCTAACCCTAACCCTAACCCCCCTCTAACCCTAACCCCTAACCCTACCCCTACCGCTTAAACCCTAACCCTAACCCAAAACCTAACCCTATGCCCCAAACCGTAACCCTAACCCTACACCCTACGCCTAAATGCTAACCCTAACTCCTAACGCTAACCCTAACTCCTAGCCCTAACCCTACCCCTACCCCCTCTTACCCTAAACCCTAACCCTACCAGTACCGCTTAAACCCTAACCCTAAACCAAAACCTAACCCTATGCCCCAAACCGTAACCCTAACCCTACACCCTAACCCTAAACGCTAACCCTAACTCCTAACGCTAACCCTAACTCCTAACCCTAACCCTAACCCTAACCCTAACCCCACCTAACACCTAACACTACCGCTAACGCTTAAACCCTAACCCTAAGCCAAAACCTAACCCTATGCCCCACACCGTAACCCTAACCCTACACCCTACGCCTAAACGCTAACCCTAACTCCTAACGCTAACCCTAACTCCTAACCCTAACCCTAACCCTAAACCCCCTCTAACCCTAACCCTAACCCTACCCCTACCGCTTAAACCCTAACCCTAACCCAAAACCTAACCCTATGCCCCAAACCGTAACCCTAACCCTACACCCTACGCCTAAACGCTAACCCTAACTCCTAACGCTAACCCTAGCTCCTAACCCTAACCCTAACCCTAACACCCCTCTAACCCTAACCCCTAACCCTACCCCTACCGCTTAAACCCTAACCCTAACCCAAAACCTAACCCTATGCCCCAAACCGTAACCCTAACCCTACACCCTAACCCTAAACGCTAACCCTAACTCCTAACGCTAACCCTAACTCCTAATCCTAACCCTAACCCTAACCCCCCTCTAACCCTAACCCCTAACCCTACCCCTACCGCTTAAACCCTAACCCTAACCCAAAACCTAACCCTATGCCCCAAACCGTAACCCTAACCCTACACCCTACGCCTAAATGCTAACCCTAACTCCTAACGCTAACCCTAACTCCTAGCCCTAACCCTACCCCTACCCCCTCTTACCCTAAACCCTAACCCTACCACTACCGCTTAAACCCTAACCCTAAACCAAAACCTAACCCTATGCCCCAAACCGTAACCCTAACCCTACACCCTAACCCTAAACGCTAACCCTAACTCCTAACGCTAACCCTAACTCCTAACCCTAACCCTAACCCTAACCCCCTTCTAACCCTAAACCCTAAACCTACCCTTACCAATTAAACCCTAACCCTCAACCAAAACCTAACAGTATGCCGCAAACCGTAACCCTAACACTCCACCCTACGCCTAAACGCTAACCCTAACTCCTAACGCTAACCCTAACTCCTAACCCTAACCCTAACCCTACCCCCTCTTACCCTAAACCCTAACCCTACCACTACCGCTTAAACCCTAACCCTAACCCAAAACCTAACTCTATGCCCCACACCGTAACCCTAACCCTACACCCTACGCCTAAACGCTAACCCTAACTCCTAACGCTAACCCTAACTCCTAACCCTAACCCTAACCCTACCACTACCGCTTAAACCCTAACCCTAACCCAAAACCTAACCCTATGCCCCAAACCGTAACCCTAACCCTACACCCTACGCCTAAACGCTAACCCTAACTCCTAACGCTAACCCTAGCTCCTAACCCTAACCCTAACCCTAACACCCCTCTAACCCTAACCCCTAACCCTACCCCTACCGCTTAAACCCTAACCCTAACCCAAAACCTAACCCTATGCCCCAAACCGTAACCCTAACCCTACACCCTACACCTAAATGCTAACCCTAACTCCTAACGCTAACCCTAACTCCTAACCCTAACCCTACCCCTACCCCCTCTTACCCTAAACCCTAACCCTACCACTGCCGCTTAAACCCTAACCCTCAACCAA
>NC_133983.1:13046637-13049137 GCF_047716275.1 Strix uralensis | reverse complement strand
CTAACCCTAACTCCTAACGCTAACCCTAACTCCTAACCCTAACCCTAACCCTACCCCCTCTTACCCTAAACCCTAACCCTACCACTACCGCTTAAACGCTAACCCTAACCCAAAACCTAACCCTATGCCGCAAACCGTAACCCTAACCCTACACCCTAACCCTAAACGCTAACCCTAACTCCTAACGCTAACCCTAACTCCTAATCCTAACCCTAACCCTAACCCCCCTCTAACCCTAACCCCTAACCCTACCCCTACCGCTTAAACCCTAACCCTAACCCAAAACCTAACCCTATGCCCCAAACCGTAACCCTAACCCTACACCCTACGCCTAAACGCTAACCCTAACTCCTAACGCTAACCCTAGCTCCTAACCCTAACCCTAACCCTAACCCTAACACCCCTCTAACCCTAACCCCTAACCCTACCCCTACCGCTTAAACCCTAACCCTAACCCAAAACCTAACCCTATGCCCCAAACCGTAACCCTAACCCTACACCCTACGCCTAAATGCTAACCCCAACTCCTAACGCTAACCCTAACTCCTAACCCTAACCCTACCCCTTCCCCCTCTTACCCTAAACCCTAACCCTACCACTACCGCTTAAACCCTAACCCTAAACCAAAACCTAACCCTATGCCCCAAACCGTAACCCTAACCCTACACCCTACCCCTAAACGCTAACCCTAACTCCTAACGCTAACCCTAACTCCTAACCCTAACCCTAACCCTAACCCCCTTCTAACCCTAAACCCTAAACCTACCCTTACCAATTAAACCCTAACCCTCAACCAAAACCTAACAGTATGCCGCAAACCGTAACCCTAACCCTCCACCCTACGCCTAAACGCTAACCCTAACTCCTAACGCTAACCCTAACTCCTAACCCTAACCCTAACCCTAACCCTAACCCCACCTAACACCTAATATTACCGCTAACGCTTAAACCCTAACCCTAAGCCAAAACCTAACCCTATGCCCCGCACCGTAACCCTAACCCTACACCCTACGCCTAAACGCTAACCCTAACTCCTAACGCTAACCCTAACTCCTAACCCTAACCCTAACCCTAAACCCCCTCTAACCCTAACCCTAACCCTACCCCTACCGCTTAAACCCTAACCCTAACCCAAAACCTAACCCTATGCCCCAAACCGTAACCCTAACCCTACACCCTACCCCTAAATGCTAACCCTAACTCCTAACGCTAACCCTAACTCCTAACCCTAACCCTAACCCTAACCCCCCTCTAACCCTAAACCATATCACTACCGCTACCGCTTAAACGCTAACCCTTACCCAAAACCTAACCCTATGCCCCAAACCGTACCCCTAACCCTACACGCTACGCCTAAATGCTAACCCTAACTCCTAACGCTAACCCTAACTCCTAACCCTAACCCTAACCCTACCCCCTCTTACCCTAAACCCTAACCCTACCACTACCGCTTAAACGCTAACCCTAACCCAAAACCTAACCCTATGCCGCAAACCGTAACCCTAACCCTACACCCTAACCCTAAACGCTAACCCTAACTCCTAACGCTAACCCTAACTCCTAATCCTAACCCTAACCCTAACCCCCCTCTAACCCTAACCCCTAACCCTACCCCTACCGCTTAAACCCTAACCCTAACCCAAAACCTAACCCTATGCCCCAAACCGTAACCCTAACCCTACACCCTACGCCTAAACGCTAACCCTAACTCCTAACGCTAACCCTAGCTCCTAACCCTAACCCTAACCCTAACCCTAACACCCCTCTAACCCTAACCCCTAACCCTACCCCTACCGCTTAAACCCTAACCCTAACCCAAAACCTAACCCTATGCCCCAAACCGTAACCCTAACCCTACACCCTACGCCTAAATGCTAACCCCAACTCCTAACGCTAACCCTAACTCCTAACCCTAACCCTACCCCTTCCCCCTCTTACCCTAAACCCTAACCCTACCACTACCGCTTAAACCCTAACCCTAAACCAAAACCTAACCCTATGCCCCAAACCGTAACCCTAACCCTACACCCTACCCCTAAACGCTAACCCTAACTCCTAACGCTAACCCTAACTCCTAACCCTAACCCTAACCCTAACCCCCTTCTAACCCTAAACCCTAAACCTACCCTTACCAATTAAACCCTAACCCTCAACCAAAACCTAACAGTATGCCGCAAACCGTAACCCTAACCCTCCACCCTACGCCTAAACGCTAACCCTAACTCCTAACGCTAACCCTAACTCCTAACCCTAACCCTAACCCTACCCCCTCTTACCCTAAACCCTAACGCTACCACTACCGCTTAAACCCTAACCCTAAGCCAAAACCTAACCCTATGCCCCAAACCGTAACCCTAACCCTACACCCTACCCCTAAACGCTAACCCTAACTCCTAACGCTAACCCTAACTCCTAACCCTAACCCTAACCCTAACCCCCTTCTAACCCTAAACCCTAAACCTACCCTTACCAATTAAACCCTAACCCTCAACCAAAACCT
>NC_133983.1:13041637-13044137 GCF_047716275.1 Strix uralensis | reverse complement strand
TAACACCTAATATTACCGCTAACGCTTAAACCCTAACCCTAAGCCAAAACCTAACCCTATGCCCCGCACCGTAACCCTAACCCTACACCCTACGCCTAAACGCTAACCCTAACTCCTAACGCTAACCCTAACTCCTAACCCTAACCCTAACCCTAAACCCCCTCTAACCCTAACCCTAACCCTACCCCTACCGCTTAAACCCTAACCCTAACCCAAAACCTAACCCTATGCCCCAAACCGTAACCCTAACCCTACACCCTACCCCTAAATGCTAACCCTAACTCCTAACGCTAACCCTAACTCCTAACCCTAACCCTAACCCTAACCCCCCTCTAACCCTAAACCATATCACTACCGCTACCGCTTAAACGCTAACCCTTACCCAAAACCTAACCCTATGCCCCAAACCGTAACCCTAACCCTACACGCTACGCCTAAATGCTAACCCTAACTCCTAACGCTAACCCTAACTCCTAACCCTAACCCTAACCCTACCCCCTCTTACCCTAAACCCTAACCCTACCACTACCGCTTAAACGCTAACCCTAACCCAAAACCTAACCCTATGCCGCAAACCGTAACCCTAACCCTACACCCTAACCCTAAACGCTAACCCTAACTCCTAACGCTAACCCTAACTCCTAATCCTAACCCTAACCCTAACCCCCCTCTAACCCTAACCCCTAACCCTACCCCTACCGCTTAAACCCTAACCCTAACCCAAAACCTAACCCTATGCCCCAAACCGTAACCCTAACCCTACACCCTACGCCTAAACGCTAACCCTAACTCCTAACGCTAACCCTAGCTCCTAACCCTAACCCTAACCCTAACCCTAACACCCCTCTAACCCTAACCCCTAACCCTACCCCTACCGCTTAAACCCTAACCCTAACCCAAAACCTAACCCTATGCCCCAAACCGTAACCCTAACCCTACACCCTACGCCTAAATGCTAACCCCAACTCCTAACGCTAACCCTAACTCCTAACCCTAACCCTACCCCTTCCCCCTCTTACCCTAAACCCTAACCCTACCACTACCGCTTAAACCCTAACCCTAAACCAAAACCTAACCCTATGCCCCAAACCGTAACCCTAACCCTACACCCTACCCCTAAACGCTAACCCTAACTCCTAACGCTAACCCTAACTCCTAACCCTAACCCTAACCCTAACCCCCTTCTAACCCTAAACCCTAAACCTACCCTTACCAATTAAACCCTAACCCTCAACCAAAACCTAACAGTATGCCGCAAACCGTAACCCTAACCCTCCACCCTACGCCTAAACGCTAACCCTAACTCCTAACGCTAACCCTAACTCCTAACCCTAACCCTAACCCTACCCCCTCTTACCCTAAACCCTAACGCTACCACTACCGCTTAAACCCTAACCCTAAGCCAAAACCTAACCCTATGCCCCAAACCGTAACCCTAACCCTACACCCTACCCCTAAACGCTAACCCTAACTCCTAACGCTAACCCTAACTCCTAACCCTAACCCTAACCCTAACCCCCTTCTAACCCTAAACCCTAAACCTACCCTTACCAATTAAACCCTAACCCTCAACCAAAACCTAACCCTATGCCGCAAACCGTAACCCTAACCCTACACCCTACGCCTAAACGCTAATCCTAACTCCTAACGCTAACCCTAACTCCTAACCCTAACCCTAACCCTAACCCTACCCCCTCTTACCCTAAACCCTAACCCTACCCCTACCGCTTAAACCCTAACCCTAACCCAAAACCTAACCCTATGCCCCACACCGTAACCCTAACCCTACACCCTACGCCTAAACGCTAACCCTAACTCCTAACGCTAACCCTAACTCCTAACCCTAACCCTATCCCTAACCCCCCTCTAACCCTAACCCCTAACACTACCCCTACCGCTTAAACCCTAACCCTAACCCAAAACCTAACCCTATGCCCCAAACCGTAACCCTAACCCTACACCCTACGCCTAAACGCTAACCCTAACTCCTAACGCTAACCCTAACTCCTAACCCTAACCCTATCCCTAACCCCCCTCTAACCCTAACCCCTAACCCTACCCCTACCGCTTAAACCCTAACCCTAACCCAAAACCTAACCCTATGCCCCAAACCGTAACCCTAACCCTACACCCTACCCCTAAACGCTAACCCTAACTCCTAACGCTAACCCTAACTCCTAACCCTAACCCTAACCCTAACCCCCTTCTAACCCTAAACCCTAAACCTACCCTTACCAATTAAACCCTAACCCTCAACCAAAACCTAACAGTATGCCGCAAACCGTAACCCTAACCCTCCACCCTACGCCTAAACGCTAACCCTAACTCCTAACGCTAACCCTAACTCCTAACCCTAACCCTAACCCTAACCCTAACCCCACCTAACACCTAATATTACCGCTAACGCTTAAACCCTAACCCTAAGCCAAAACCTAACCCTATGCCCCACACCGTAACCCTAACCCTACACCCTACGCCTAAACGCTAACCCTAACTCCTA
>NC_133983.1:13011637-13036637 GCF_047716275.1 Strix uralensis | reverse complement strand
AAACCCTAACCCTAAGCCAAAACCTAACCCTATGCCCCAAACCGTAACCCTAACCCTACACCCTACGCCTAAACGCTAACCCTAACTCCTAACGCTAACCCTAACTCCTAACCCTAACCCTAACCCTAACCCCCTTCTAACCCTAAACCCTAAACCTACCCTTACCAATTAAACCCTAACCCTCAACCAAAACCTAACCCTATGCCGCAAACCGTAACCCTAACCCTCCACCCTACGCCTAAACGCTAACCCTAACTCCTAACGCTAACCCTAACTCCTAACCCTAACCCTAACCCTAACCCTACCCCCTCTTACCCTAAACCCTAACGCTACCACTACCGCTTAAACCCTAACCCTAACCCAAAACCTAACCCTATGCCCCAAACCGTAACCCTAACCCTACACCCTACCCCTAAACGCTAACCCTAACTCCTAACGCTAACCCTAACTCCTAACCCTAACCCTAACCCTAACCACCTTCTAACCCTAACCCCTAACCCTACCCCTACCGCTTAAACCCTAACCCTAACCCAAAACCTAACCCTATGCCCCAAACCGTAACCCTAACCCTACACCCTACCCCTAAACGCTAACCCTAACTCCTAACGCTAACCCTAACTCCTAACCCTAACCCTAACCCTAACCCCCTTCTAACCCTAAACCCTAAACCTACCCTTACCAATTAAACCCTAACCCTCAACCAAAACCTAACAGTATGCCGCAAACCGTAACCCTAACCCTCCACCCTACGCCTAAACGCTAACCCTAACTCCTAACGCTAACCCTAACTCCTAACCCTAACCCTAACCCTACCGCCTCTTACCCTAAACCCTAACCCTACCCCTACCGCTTAAACCCTAACCCTAACCCAAAACCTAACCCTATGCCCCAAACCGTAACCCTAACCCTACACCCTAACCCTAAACGCTAACCCTAACTCCTAACGCTAACCCTAACTCCTAACCCTAACCCTAACCCTAACCCCCTTCTAACCCTAAACCCTAAACCTACCCTTACCAATTAAACCCTAACCCTCAACCAAAACCTAACAGTATGCCGCAAACCGTAACCCTAACCCTCCACCCTACGCCTAAACGCTAACCCTAACTCCTAACGCTAACCCTAACTCCTAACCCTAACCCTAACCCTACCCCCTCTTACCCTAAACCCTAACCCTACCCCTACCGCTTAAACCCTAACCCTAACCCAAAACCTAACCCTATGCCCCACACCGTAACCCTAACCCTACACCCTACGCCTAAACGCTAACCCTAACTCCTAACGCTAACCCTAACTCCTAACCCTAACCCTAACCCCCCTCTAACCCTAACCCTAACCCTACACCTACCGCTTAAACCCTAACCCTAACCCAAAACCTAACCCTATGCCCCAAACCGTAACCCTAACCCTACACCCTACGCCTAAACGCTAACCCTAACTCCTAACGCTAACCCTAGCTCCTAACCCTAACCCTAACCCTAACCCCCCTCTAACCCTAACCCCTAACCCTACCCCTACCGCTTAAACCCTAACCCTAACCCAAAACCTAACCCTATGCCCCAAACCGTAACCCTAACCCTACACCCTACCCCTAAATGCTAACCCTAACTCCTAACGCTAACCCTAACTCCTAACCCTAACCCTACCCCTACCCCCTCTTACCCTAAACCCTAACCCTACCACTACCGCTTAAACCCTAACCCTAAACCAAAACCTAACCCTATGCCCCAAACCGTAACCCTAACCCTACACCCTACCCCTAAACGCTAACCCTAACTCCTAACGCTAACCCTAACTCCTAACCCTAACCCTAACCCTAACCCCCTTCTAACCCTAAACCCTAAACCTACCCTTACCAATTAAACCCTAACCCTCAACCAAAACCTAACAGTATGCCGCAAACCGTAACCCTAACCCTCCACCCTACGCCTAAACGCTAACCCTAACTCCTAACGCTAACCCTAACTCCTAACCCTAACCATAACCCTAACCCTAACCCCACCTAACACCTAATATTACCGCTAACGCTTAAACCCTAACCCTAAGCCAAAACCTAACCCTATGCCCCACACCGTAACCCTAACCCTACACCCTACGCCTAAACGCTAACCCTAACTCCTAACGCTAACCCTAACTCCTAACCCTAACCCTAACCCTAACCCCCCTCTAACCCTAAACCCTAACCCTACCACGACCGCTTAAACCCTAACCCTAACCCAAAACCTAACCCTATGCCCCAAACCGTAACCCTAACCCTACACCCTAACCCTAAACGCTAACCCTAACTCCTAACGCTAACCCTAACTCCTAACCCTAACCCTAACCCTAACCACCTTCTAACCCTAACCCCTAACCCTACCCCTACCGCTTAAACCCTAACCCTAACCCAAAACCTAACCCTATGCCCCAAACCGTAACCCTAACCCTACACCCTACCCCTAAACGCTAACCCTAACTCCTAACGCTAACCCTAACTCCTAACCCTAACCCTAACCCTAACCCCCTTCTAACCCTAAACCCTAAACCTACCCTTACCAATTAAACCCTAACCCTCAACCAAAACCTAACAGTATGCCGCAAACCGTAACCCTAACCCTCCACCCTACGCCTAAACGCTAACCCTAACTCCTAACGCTAACCCTAACTCCTAACCCTAACCCTAACCCTACCCCCTCTTACCCTAAACCCTAACCCTACCCCTACCGCTTAAACCCTAACCCTAACCCAAAACCTAACCCTATGCCCCAAACCGTAACCCTAACCCTACACCCTAACCCTAAACGCTAACCCTAACTCCTAACGCTAACCCTAACTCCTAACCCTAACCCTAACCCTAACCCCCTTCTAACCCTAAACCCTAAACCTACCCTTACCAATTAAACCCTAACCCTCAACCAAAACCTAACAGTATGCCGCAAACCGTAACCCTAACCCTCCACCCTACGCCTAAACGCTAACCCTAACTCCTAACGCTAACCCTAACTCCTAACCCTAACCCTAACCCTACCCCCTCTTACCCTAAACCCTAACCCTACCCCTACCGCTTAAACCCTAACCCTAACCCAAAACCTAACCCTATGCCCCACACCGTAACCCTAACCCTACACCCTACGCCTAAACGCTAACCCTAACTCCTAACGCTAACCCTAACTCCTAACCCTAACCCTAACCCTAACCCCCCTCTAACCCTAAACCCTAACCCTACCACGACCGCTTAAACCCTAACCCTAACCCAAAACCTAACCCTATACCCCAAACCGTAACCCTAACCCTACACCCTACGCCTAAACGCTAACCCTAACTCCTAACGCTAACCCTAGCTCCTAACCCTAACCCTAACCCTAACCCCCCTCTAACCCTAACCCCTAACCCTACCCCTACCGCTTAAACCCTAACCCTAACCCAAAACCTAACCCTATGCCCCAAACCGTAACCCTAACCCTACACCCTACGCCTAAATGCTAACCCTAACTCCTAACGCTAACCCTAACTCCTAACCCTAACCCTACCCCTACCCCCTCTTACCCTAAACCCTAACCCTACCACTACCGCTTAAACCCTAACCCTAAACCAAAACCTAACCCTATGCCCCAAACCGTAACCCTAACCCTACACCCTACCCCTAAACGCTAACCCTAACTCCTAACGCTAACCCTAACTCCTAACCCTAACCCTAACCCTAACCCCCTTCTAACCCTAAACCCTAAACCTACCCTTACCAATTAAACCCTAACCCTCAACCAAAACCTAACAGTATGCCGCAAACCGTAACCCTAACCCTCCACCCTACGCCTAAACGCTAACCCTAACTCCTAACGCTAACCCTAACTCCTAACCCTAACCCTAACCCTAACCCTAACCCCACCTAACACCTAATATTACCGCTAACGCTTAAACCCTAACCCTAAGCCAAAACCTAACCCTATGCCCCACACCGTAACCCTAACCCTACACCCTACGCCTAAACGCTAACCCTAACTCCTAACGCTAACCCTAACTCCTAACCCTAACCCTAACCCTAACCCCCCTCTAACCCTAAACCCTAACCCTACCACGACCGCTTAAACCCTAACCCTAACCCAAAACCTAACCCTATGCCCCAAACCGTAACCCTAACCCTACACCCTAACCCTAAACGCTAACCCTAACTCCTAACGCTAACCCTAACTCCTAATCCTAACCCTAACCCTAACCCCCCTCTAGCCCTAACCCCTAACCCTACCCCTACCGCTTAAACCCTAACCCTAACCCAAAACCTAACCCTATGCCCCAAACCGTAACCCTAACCCTACACCCTACCCCTAAACGCTAACCCTAACTCCTAACGCTAACCCTAACTCC
The DNA here is from genome assembly GCF_047716275.1 of Strix uralensis. NCBI lineage: Eukaryota > Metazoa > Chordata > Aves > Strigiformes > Strigidae > Strix > Strix uralensis. The sequence goes on along the minus strand of NC_133983.1, from coordinate 13,032,296 downwards.
TAACCCTAACCCTAACCCTAACCCCCTTCTAACCCTAAACCCTAAACCTACCCTTACCAATTAAACCCTAACCCTAAACCAAAACCTAACCCTATGCCGCAAACCGTAACCCTAACCCTCCACCCTACGCCTAAACGCTAACCCTAACTCCTAACGCTAACCCTAGCTCCTAACCCTAACCCTAAACCCCCTCTAACCCTAACCCTAACCCTACCCCTACCGCTTAAACGCTAACCCTAACCCAAAACCTAACCCTATGCCCCAAACCGTAACACTAACCCTACACCCTACCCCTAAATGCTAACCCTAACTCCTAACGCTAACCCTAACTCCTAACCCTAACCCTAACCCTAACCCCCCTCTAACCCTAAACGATATCACTACCGCTACCGCTTAAACGCTAACCCTAAACCAAAACCTAACCCTATGCCCCAAACCGTAACCCTAACCCTACACCCTACGCCTAAATGCTAACCCTAACTCCTAACGCTAACCCTAACTCCTAACCTAACCCTAACCCTACCCCCTCTTACCCTAAACCCTAACCCTACCGCTACCGCTTAAACCCTAACCCTAAACCAAACCCTAACCCTATGCCCCAAACCGTAACCCTAACCCTACACCCTACGCCTAAACGCTAACCCTAACTCCTAACGCTAACCCTAACTCCTAACCCTAAGCCTAACCCTAACCCTACCCCCTCTTACCCTAAACCCTAACGCTACCACTACCGCTTAAACCCTAAACCTAACCCAAAACCTAACCCTATGCCCCAAACCGTAACCCTAACCCTACACCCTACCCCTAAACGCTAACCCTAACTCCTAATGCTAACCCTAACTCCTAACCCTAACCCTAACCCTAACCACCTTCTAACCCTAACCCCTAACCCTACCCCTACCGCTTAAACCCTAACCCTAACCCAAAACCTAACCCTATGCCCCAAACCGTAACCCTAACCCTACACCCTACGCCTAAACGCTAACCCTAACTCCTAACGCTAACCCTAACTCCTAACCCTAACCCTAACCCTAACCCCCTTCTAACCCTAAACCCTAAACCTACCCTTACCAATTAAACCCTAACCCTCAACCAAAACCTAACAGTATGCCGCAAACCGTAACCCTAACCCTCCACCCTACGCCTAAACGCTAACCCTAACTCCTAACGCTAACCCTAACTCCTAACCCTAACCCTAACCCTACCCCCTCTTACCCTAAACCCTAACCCTACCACTACCGCTTAAACCCTAACCCTAACCCAAAACCTAACCCTATGCCCCAAACCGTAACCCTAACCCTACACCCTACCCCTAAACGCTAACCCTAACTCCTAACGCTAACCCTAACTCCTAACCCTAACCCTAACCCTAACCCCCTTCTAAACCTAAACCCTAAAACTACCCTTACCAATTAAACCCTAACCCTCAACCAAAACCTAACCCTATGCCGCAAACCGTAACCCTAACCCTCCACCCTACGCCTAAACGCTAACCCTAACTCCTAACGCTAACCCTAACTCTTAACCCTAACCCTAACCCTAACCCTAACCCCACCTAACACCTAATACTACCGCTAACGCTTAAACCCTAACCCTAAGCCAAAACCTAACCCTATGCCCCACACCGTAACCCTAACCCTACACCCTACGCCTAAATGCTAACCCTAACTCCTAACGCTAACCCTAACTCCTAACCCTAACCCTACCCCTACCCCCTCTTACCCTAAACCCTAACCCTACCACTACCGCTTAAACCCTAAACCTAACCCAAAACCTAACCCTATGCCCCAAACCGTAACCCTAACCCTACACCCTACGCCTAAACGCTAACCCTAACTCCTAACGCTAACCCTAACTCCTAACCCTAACCCTATCCCTAACCCCCCTCTAACCCTAACCCCTAACCCTACCCCTACCGCTTAAACCCTAACCCTAACCCAAAACCTAACCCTATGCCCCACACCGTAACCATAACCCTACACCCTACGCCTAAATGCTAACCCTAACTCCTAACGCTAACCCTAACTCCTAACCCTAACCCTACCCCTACCCCCTCTTACCCTAAACCCTAACCCTACCACTACCGCTTAAACCCTAAACCTAACCCAAAACCTAACCCTATGCCCCAAACCGTAACCCTAACCCTACACCCTACGCCTAAACGCTAACCCTAACTCCTAACGCTAACCCTAACTCCTAACCCTAACCCTATCCCTAACCCCCCTCTAACCCTAACCCCTAACCCTACCCCTACCGCTTAAACCCTAACCCTAACCCAAAACCTAACCCTATGCCCCACACCGTAACCCTAACCCTACACCCTACGCCTAAACGCTAACCCTAACTCCTAACGCTAACCCTAACTCCTAACCCTAACCCTAACCCTACCCCCTCTTACCCTAAACCCTAACCCTACCACTACCGCTTAAACCCTAACCCTAACCCAAAACCTAACCCTATGCCGCAAACCGTAACCCTAACCCTACACCCTAACCCTAAACGCTAACCCTAACTCCTAACGCTAACCCTAACTCCTAATCCTAACCCTAACCCTAACCCCCCTCTAGCCCTAACACCTAAACCTACCCCTACCGCTTAAACCCTAACCCTAACCCAAAACCTAACCCTATGCCCCAAACCGTAACCCTAACCCTACACCCTACGTCTAAACGCTAACCCTAACTCCTAACGCTAACCCTAGCTCCTAACCCTAACCCTAACCCTAAACCCCCTCTAACCCTAACCCTAACCCTACCCCTACCGCTTAAACGCTAACCCTAACCCAAAACCTAACCCTATGCCCCAAACCGTAACCCTAACCCTACCCCCTACCCCTAAATGCTAACCCTAACTCCTAACGCTAACCCTAACTCCTAACCCTAACCCTAACCCTAACCCCCCTCTAACCCTAAACCATATCACTACCGCTACCGCTTAAACCCTAACCCTAACCCAAAACCTAACCCTATGCCCCAAACCGTAACCCTAACCCTACACCCTAACCCTAAACGCTAACCCTAACTCCTAACGCTAACCCTAACTCCTAATCCTAACCCTAACCCTAACCCCCCTCTAGCCCTAACACCTAACCCTACCCCTACCGCTTAAACCCTAACCCTAACCCAAAACCTAACCCTATGCCGCAAACCGTAACCCTAACCCTACACCCTACGCCTAAACGCTAACCCTAACTCCTAACGCTAACCCTAACTCCTAACCCTAAACCTAACCCTAAACCTAACCCCCTTCTAACCCTAAACCATAAACCTACCCTTACCAATTAAACCCTAACCCTCAACCAAAACCTAACAGTATGCCGCAAACCGTAACCCTATCCCTCCACCCTACGCCTAAACGCTAACCCTAACTCCTAACGCTAACCCTAACTCCTAACCCTAACCCTAACCCTACCCCCTCTAACCCTAAACCTAACCCTACCCCTACCGCTTAAACACTAACCCTAACCCAAAACCTAACCCTATGCCCCAAACCGTAACCCTAACTCTACACCCTACCCCTAAAAGCTAACCCTAACTCCTAACGCTAACCCTAACTCCTAACCCTAACCCTAACCCTAACCCTAACCCCCTTCTAACCCTAAACCATAAACCTACCCTTACCAATTAAACCCTAACCCTAACCCAAAACCTAACCCTATGCCGCAAACCGTAACCCTAACCCTACACCCTACGCCTAAACGCTAACCCTAACTCCTAACGCTAACCCTAACTCCTAACCCTAACCCTAACCCTAACCCTAACCCCACCTAACACCTAACACTACCGCTAACGCTTAAACCCTAACCCTAACCCAAAACCTAACCCTATGCCCCAAACCGTAACCCTAACCCTACACCCTACGCCTAAACGCTAACCCTAACTCCTAACGCTAACCCTAACTCCTAACCCTAACCCTATCCCTAACCCCCCTCTAACCCTAACCCCTAACCCTACCCCTACCGCTTAAACCCTAACCCTAACCCAAAACCTAACCCTATGCCCCACACCGTAACCCTAACCCTACACCCTACGCCTAAACGCTAACCCTAACTCCTAACGCTAACCCTAACTCCTAACCCTAACCCTAACCCTAACCCCCTTCTAACCCTAAACCCTAAACCTACCCTTACCAATTAAACCCTAACCCTCAACCAAAACCTAACAGTATGCCGCAAACCGTAACCCTAACCCTCCACCCTACGCCTAAACGCTAACCCTAACTCCTAACGCTAACCCTAACTCCTAACCCTAACCCTAACCCTAACCCTAACCCCACCTAACACCTAATACTACCGCTAACGCTTAAACCCTAACCCTAACCCAAAACCTAACCCTATGCCCCACACCGTAACCCTAACCCTACACCCTACGCCTAAATGCTAACCCTAACTCCTAACGCTAACCCTAACTCCTAACCCTAACCCTACCCCTACCCCCTCTTACCCTAAACCCTAACCCTACCACTACCACTTAAACCCTAACCCTAACCCAAAACCTAACCCTATGCCCCAAACCGTAACCCTAACCCTACACCCTACGCCTAAACGCTAACCCTAACTCCTAACGCTAACCCTAACTCCTAACCCTAACCCTATCCCTAACCCCCCTCTAACCCTAACCCCTAACCCTACCCCTACCGCTTAAACCCTAACCCTAACCCAAAACCTAACCCTATGCCCCAAACCGTAACCCTAACCCTACACCTTACCCCTAAACGCTAACCCTAACTCCTAACGCTAACCCTAACTCCTAACCCTAACCCTAACCCTAACCCCCTTCTAACCCTAAACCCTAAACCTACCCTTACCAATTAAACCCTAACCCTCAACCAAAACCTAACAGTATGCCGCAAACCGTAACCCTAACCCTCCACCCTACGCCTAAACGCTAACCCTAACTCCTAACGCTAACCCTAACTCCTAACCCTAACCCTAACCCTAACCCTAACCCCACCTAACACCTAATATTACCGCTAACGCTTAAACCCTAACCCTAAGCCAAAACCTAACCCTATGCCCCACACCGTAACCCTAACCCTACACCCTACGCCTAAACGCTAACCCTAACTCCTAACACTAACCCTAACCCTAACCCCACTCTACCCTAAACCCTAACCCTACCACTACCGCTTAAACCCTAACCCTAACCCAAAACATAACCCTATGCCCCAAACCGTAACCCTAACCCTACACCCTAACCCTAAACGCTAACCCTAACTCCTAATCCTAACCCTAACCCTAACCCCCCTCTAGCCCTAACCCCTAACCCTACCCCTACCGCTTAAACCCTAACCCTAACCCAAAACCTAACCCTATGCCCCAAACCGTAACCCTAACCCTACACCCTACCCCTAAACGCTAACCCTAACTCCTAACGCTAACCCTAACTCCTAACCCTAACCCTAACCCTAACCCCCTTCTAACCCTAAACCCTAAACCTACCCTTACCAATTAAACCCTAACCCTAAACCAAAACCTAACCCTATGCCGCAAACCGTAACCCTAACCCTCCACCCTACGCCTAAACGCTAACCCTAACTCCTAACGCTAACCCTAGCTCCTAACCCTAACCCTAAACCCCCTCTAACCCTAACCCTAACCCTACCCCTACCGCTTAAACGCTAACCCTAACCCAAAACCTAACCCTATGCCCCAAACCGTAACACTAACCCTACACCCTACCCCTAAATGCTAACCCTAACTCCTAACGCTAACCCTAACTCCTAACCCTAACCCTAACCCTAACCCCCATCTAACCCTAAACGATATCACTACCGCTACCGCTTAAACGCTAACCCTAAACCAAAACCTAACCCTATGCCCCAAACCGTAACCCTAACCCTACACCCTACGCCTAAATGCTAACCCTAACTCCTAACCTAACCCTAACCCTACCCCCTCTTACCCTAAACCCTAACCCTACCGCTACCGCTTAAACCCTAACCCTAAACCAAACCCTAACCCTATGCCCCAAACCGTAACCCTAACCCTACACCCTACGCCTAAACGCTAACCCTAACTCCTAACGCTAACCCTAACTCCTAACCCTAACCCTAACCCTAACCCTACCCCCTCTTACCCTAAACCCTAACGCTACCACTACCGCTTAAACCCTAAACCTAACCCAAAACCTAACCCTATGCCCCAAACCGTAACCCTAACCCTACACCCTACCCCTAAACGCTAACCCTAACTCCTAATGCTAACCCTAACTCCTAACCCTAACCCTAACCCTAACCACCTTCTAACCCTAACCCCTAACCCTACCCCTACCGCTTAAACCCTAACCCTAACCCAAAACCTAACCCTATGCCCCAAACCGTAACCCTAACCCTACACCCTACGCCTAAACGCTAACCCTAACTCCTAACGCTAACCCTAACTCCTAACCCTAACCCTAACCCTAACCCCCTTCTAACCCTAAACCCTAAACCTACCCTTACCAATTAAACCCTAACCCTCAACCAAAACCTAACAGTATGCCGCAAACCGTAACCCTAACCCTCCACCCTACGCCTAAACGCTAACCCTAACTCCTAACGCTAACCCTAACTCCTAACCCTAACCCTAACCCTACCCCCTCTTACCCTAAACCCTAACCCTACCACTACCGCTTAAACCCTAACCCTAACCCAAAACCTAACCCTATGCCCCAAACCGTAACCCTAACCCTACACCCTACCCCTAAACGCTAACCCTAACTCCTAACGCTAACCCTAACTCCTAACCCTAACCCTAACCCTAACCCCCTTCTAAACCTAAACCCTAAAACTACCCTTACCAATTAAACCCTAACCCTCAACCAAAACCTAACCCTATGCCGCAAACCGTAACCCTAACCCTCCACCCTACGCCTAAACGCTAACCCTAACTCCTAACGCTAACCCTAACTCCTAACCCTAACCCTAACCCTAACCCTAACCCCACCTAACACCTAATACTACCGCTAACGCTTAAACCCTAACCCTAAGCCAAAACCTAACCCTATGCCCCACACCGTAACCCTAACCCTACACCCTACGCCTAAATGCTAACCCTAACTCCTAACGCTAACCCTAACTCCTAACCCTAACCCTACCCCTACCCCCTCTTACCCTAAACCCTAACCCTACCACTACCGCTTAAACCCTAAACCTAACCCAAAACCTAACCCTATGCCCCAAACCGTAACCCTAACCCTACACCCTACGCCTAAACGCTAACCCTAACTCCTAACGCTAACCCTAACTCCTAACCCTAACCCTATCCCTAACCCCCCTCTAACCCTAACCCCTAACCCTACCCCTACCGCTTAAACCCTAACCCTAACCCAAAACCTAACCCTATGCCCCACACCGTAACCCTAACCCTACACCCTACGCCTAAATGCTAACCCTAACTCCTAACGCTAACCCTAACTCCTAACCCTAACCCTACCCCTACCCCCTCTTACCCTAAACCCTAACCCTACCACTACCGCTTAAACCCTAAACCTAACCCAAAACCTAACCCTATGCCCCAAACCGTAACCCTAACCCTACACCCTACGCCTAAACGCTAACCCTAACTCCTAACGCTAACCCTAACTCCTAACCCTAACCCTATCCCTAACCCCCCTCTAACCCTAACCCCTAACCCTACCCCTACCGCTTAAACCCTAACCCTAACCCAAAACCTAACCCTATGCCCCACACCGTAACCCTAACCCTACACCCTACGCCTAAACGCTAACCCTAACTCCTAACGCTAACCCTAACTCCTAACCCTAACCCTAACCCTACCCCCTCTTACCCTAAACCCTAACCCTACCACTACCGCTTAAACCCTAACCCTAACCCAAAACCTAACCCTATGCCGCAAACCGTAACCCTAACCCTACACCCTAACCCTAAACGCTAACCCTAACTCCTAACGCTAACCCTAACTCCTAATCCTAACCCTAACCCTAACCCCCCTCTAGCCCTAACACCTAAACCTACCCCTACCGCTTAAACCCTAACCCTAACCCAAAACCTAACCCTATGCCCCAAACCGTAACCCTAACCCTACACCCTACGTCTAAACGCTAACCCTAACTCCTAACGCTAACCCTAGCTCCTAACCCTAACCCTAACCCTAAACCCCCTCTAACCCTAACCCTAACCCTACCCCTACCGCTTAAACGCTAACCCTAACCCAAAACCTAACCCTATGCCCCAAACCGTAACCCTAACCCTACCCCCTACCCCTAAATGCTAACCCTAACTCCTAACGCTAACCCTAACTCCTAACCCTAACCCTAACCCTAACCCCCCTCTAACCCTAAACCATATCACTACCGCTACCGCTTAAACCCTAACCCTAACCCAAAACCTAACCCTATGCCCCAAACCGTAACCCTAACCCTACACCCTAACCCTAAACGCTAACCCTAACTCCTAACGCTAACCCTAACTCCTAATCCTAACCCTAACCCTAACCCCCCTCTAGCCCTAACACCTAACCCTACCCCTACCGCTTAAACCCTAACCCTAACCCAAAACCTAACCCTATGCCGCAAACCGTAACCCTAACCCTACACCCTACGCCTAAACGCTAACCCTAACTCCTAACGCTAACCCTAACTCCTAACCCTAAACCTAACCCTAAACCTAACCCCCTTCTAACCCTAAACCATAAACCTACCCTTACCAATTAAACCCTAACCCTCAACCAAAACCTAACAGTATGCCGCAAACCGTAACCCTATCCCTCCACCCTACGCCTAAACGCTAACCCTAACTCCTAACGCTAACCCTAACTCCTAACCCTAACCCTAACCCTACCCCCTCTAACCCTAAACCTAACCCTACCCCTACCGCTTAAACACTAACCCTAACCCAAAACCTAACCCTATGCCCCAAACCGTAACCCTAACTCTACACCCTACCCCTAAAAGCTAACCCTAACTCCTAACGCTAACCCTAACTCCTAACCCTAACCCTAACCCTAACCCTAACCCCCTTCTAACCCTAAACCATAAACCTACCCTTACCAATTAAACCCTAACCCTAACCCAAAACCTAACCCTATGCCGCAAACCGTAACCCTAACCCTACACCCTACGCCTAAACGCTAACCCTAACTCCTAACGCTAACCCTAACTCCTAACCCTAACCCTAACCCTAACCCTAACCCCACCTAACACCTAACACTACCGCTAACGCTTAAACCCTAACCCTAACCCAAAACCTAACCCTATGCCCCAAACCGTAACCCTAACCCTACACCCTACGCCTAAACGCTAACCCTAACTCCTAACGCTAACCCTAACTCCTAACCCTAACCCTATCCCTAACCCCCCTCTAACCCTAACCCCTAACCCTACCCCTACCGCTTAAACCCTAACCCTAACCCAAAACCTAACCCTATGCCCCACACCGTAACCCTAACCCTACACCCTACGCCTAAACGCTAACCCTAACTCCTAACGCTAACCCTAACTCCTAACCCTAACCCTAACCCTAACCCCCTTCTAACCCTAAACCCTAAACCTACCCTTACCAATTAAACCCTAACCCTCAACCAAAACCTAACAGTATGCCGCAAACCGTAACCCTAACCCTCCACCCTACGCCTAAACGCTAACCCTAACTCCTAACGCTAACCCTAACTCCTAACCCTAACCCTAACCCTAACCCTAACCCCACCTAACACCTAATACTACCGCTAACGCTTAAACCCTAACCCTAACCCAAAACCTAACCCTATGCCCCACACCGTAACCCTAACCCTACACCCTACGCCTAAATGCTAACCCTAACTCCTAACGCTAACCCTAACTCCTAACCCTAACCCTACCCCTACCCCCTCTTACCCTAAACCCTAACCCTACCACTACCACTTAAACCCTAACCCTAACCCAAAACCTAACCCTATGCCCCAAACCGTAACCCTAACCCTACACCCTACGCCTAAACGCTAACCCTAACTCCTAACGCTAACCCTAACTCCTAACCCTAACCCTATCCCTAACCCCCCTCTAACCCTAACCCCTAACCCTACCCCTACCGCTTAAACCCTAACCCTAACCCAAAACCTAACCCTATGCCCCAAACCGTAACCCTAACCCTACACCTTACCCCTAAACGCTAACCCTAACTCCTAACGCTAACCCTAACTCCTAACCCTAACCCTAACCCTAACCCCCTTCTAACCCTAAACCCTAAACCTACCCTTACCAATTAAACCCTAACCCTCAACCAAAACCTAACAGTATGCCGCAAACCGTAACCCTAACCCTCCACCCTACGCCTAAACGCTAACCCTAACTCCTAACGCTAACCCTAACTCCTAACCCTAACCCTAACCCTAACCCTAACCCCACCTAACACCTAATATTACCGCTAACGCTTAAACCCTAACCCTAAGCCAAAACCTAACCCTATGCCCCACACCGTAACCCTAACCCTACACCCTACGCCTAAACGCTAACCCTAACTCCTAACACTAACCCTAACCCTAACCCCACTCTACCCTAAACCCTAACCCTACCACTACCGCTTAAACCCTAACCCTAACCCAAAACATAACCCTATGCCCCAAACCGTAACCCTAACCCTACACCCTAACCCTAAACGCTAACCCTAACTCCTAATCCTAACCCTAACCCTAACCCCCCTCTAGCCCTAACACCTAACCCTACCCCTACCGCTTAAACCCTAACCCTAACCCAAAACCTAACCCTATGCCCCAAACCGTAACCCTAACCCTACACCCTACCCCTAAACGCTAACCCTAACTCCTAACGCTAACCCTAACTCCTAACCCTAACCCTAACCCTAACCCCCTTCTAACCCTAAACCCTAAACCTACCCTTACCAATTAAACCCTAACCCTAAACCAAAACCTAACCCTATGCCGCAAACCGTAACCCTAACCCTACACCCTACCCCTAAACGCTAACCCTAACTCCTAACGCTAACCCTAGCTCCTAACCCTAACCCTAAACCCCCTCTAACCCTAACCCTAACCCTACCCCTACCGCTTAAACGCTAACCCTAACCCAAAACCTAACCCTATGCCCCAAACCGTAACCCTAACCCTACACCCTACCCCTAAATGCTAACCCTAACTCCTAACGCTAACCCTAACTCCTAACCCTAACCCTAACCCTAACCCCCCTCTAACCCTAAACCATATCACTACCGCTACCGCTTAAACGCTAACCCTAACCCAAACCCTAACCCTATGCCCCAAACCGTAACCCTAACCCTACACCCTAACCCTAAACGCTAACCCTAACTCCTAACGCTAACCCTAACTCCTAACCCTAACCCTAACCCTAACCCTAACCCTAACTCCCCTCTAACCCTAACCCCTAACCCTACCCCTACCGCTTAAACCCTAACCCTAACCCAAAACCTAACCCTATGCCCCAAACCGTAACCCTAACCCTACACCCTACGCCTAAACGCTAACCCTAACTCCTAACGCTAACCCTAGCTCCTAACCCTAACCCTAACCCTAACCCCCCTCTAACCCTAACCCCTAACCCTACCCCTACCGCTTAAACCCTAACCCTAAACCAAACCCTAACCCTATGCCCCAAACCGTAACCCTAACCCTACACCCTACGCCTAAACGCTAACCCTAACTCCTAACGCTAACCCTAACTCCTAACCCTAACCCTAACCCTAACCCTACCCCCTCTTACCCTAAACCCTAACGCTACCACTACCGCTTAAACCCTAAACCTAACCCAAAACCTAACCCTATGCCCCAAACCGTAACCCTAACCCTACACCCTACCCCTAAACGCTAACCCTAACTCCTAACGCTAACCCTAACTCCTAACCCTAACCCTAACCCTAACCACCTTCTAACCCTAACCCCTAACCCTACCCCTACCGCTTAAACCCTAACCCTAACCCAAAACCTAACCCTATGCCCCAAACCGTAACCCTAACCCTACACCCTACGCCTAAACGCTAACCCTAACTCCTAACGCTAACCCTAACTCCTAACCCTAACCCTAACCCTAACCCCCTTCTAACCCTAAACCCTAAACCTACCCTTACCAATTAAACCCTAACCCTCAACCAAAACCTAACAGTATGCCGCAAACCGTAACCCTAACCCTCCACCCTACGCCTAAACGCTAACCCTAACTCCTAACCCTAACCCTAACCCTAACCCTAACCCCACCTAACACCTAACACTACCGCTAACGCTTAAACCCTAACCCTAACCCAAAACCTAACCCTATGCCCCAAACCGTAACCCTAACCCTACACCCTACGCCTAAACGCTAACCCTAACTCCTAACGCTAACCCTAACTCCTAACCCTAACCCTATCCCTAACCCCCCTCTAACCCTAACCCCTAACCCTACCCCTACCGCTTAAACCCTAACCCTAACCCAAAACCTAACCCTATGCCCCACACCGTAACCCTAACCCTACACCCTACGCCTAAACGCTAACCCTAACTCCTAACGCTAACCCTAACTCCTAACCCTAACCCTAACCCTAACCCCCTTCTAACCCTAAACCCTAAACCTACCCTTACCAATTAAACCCTAACCCTCAACCAAAACCTAACAGTATGCCGCAAACCGTAACCCTAACCCTCCACCCTACGCCTAAACGCTAACCCTAACTCCTAACGCTAACCCTAACTCCTAACCCTAACCCTAACCCTAACCCTAACCCTAACCCCACCTAACACCTAATACTACCGCTAACGCTTAAACCCTAACCCTAACCCAAAACCTAACCCTATGCCCCACACCGTAACCCTAACCCTACACCCTACGCCTAAATGCTAACCCTAACTCCTAACGCTAACCCTAACTCCTAACCCTAACCCTACCCCTACCCCCTCTTACCCTAAACCCTAACCCTACCACTACCACTTAAACCCTAACCCTAACCCAAAACCTAACCCTATGCCCCAAACCGTAACCCTAACCCTACACCCTACGCCTAAACGCTAACCCTAACTCCTAACGCTAACCCTAACTCCTAACCCTAACCCTATCCCTAACCCCCCTCTAACCCTAACCCCTAACCCTACCCCTACCGCTTAAACCCTAACCCTAACCCAAAACCTAACCCTATGCCCCAAACCGTAACCCTAACCCTACACCTTACCCCTAAACGCTAACCCTAACTCCTAACGCTAACCCTAACTCCTAACCCTAACCCTAACCCTAACCCCCTTCTAACCCTAAACCCTAAACCTACCCTTACCAATTAAACCCTAACCCTCAACCAAAACCTAACAGTATGCCGCAAACCGTAACCCTAACCCTCCACCCTACGCCTAAACGCTAACCCTAACTCCTAACGCTAACCCTAACTCCTAACCCTAACCCTAACCCTAACCCTAACCCCACCTAACACCTAATATTACCGCTAACGCTTAAACCCTAACCCTAAGCCAAAACCTAACCCTATGCCCCACACCGTAACCCTAACCCTACACCCTACGCCTAAACGCTAACCCTAACTCCTAACACTAACCCTAACCCTAACCCCACTCTACCCTAAACCCTAACCCTACCACTACCGCTTAAACCCTAACCCTAACCCAAAACATAACCCTATGCCCCAAACCGTAACCCTAACCCTACACCCTAACCCTAAACGCTAACCCTAACTCCTAATCCTAACCCTAACCCTAACCCCCCTCTAGCCCTAACACCTAACCCTACCCCTACCGCTTAAACCCTAACCCTAACCCAAAACCTAACCCTATGCCCCAAACCGTAACCCTAACCCTACACCCTACCCCTAAACGCTAACCCTAACTCCTAACGCTAACCCTAACTCCTAACCCTAACCCTAACCCTAACCCCCTTCTAACCCTAAACCCTAAACCTACCCTTACCAATTAAACCCTAACCCTAAACCAAAACCTAACCCTATGCCGCAAACCGTAACCCTAACCCTACACCCTACCCCTAAACGCTAACCCTAACTCCTAACGCTAACCCTAGCTCCTAACCCTAACCCTAAACCCCCTCTAACCCTAACCCTAACCCTACCCCTACCGCTTAAACGCTAACCCTAACCCAAAACCTAACCCTATGCCCCAAACCGTAACCCTAACCCTACACCCTACCCCTAAATGCTAACCCTAACTCCTAACGCTAACCCTAACTCCTAACCCTAACCCTAACCCTAACCCCCCTCTAACCCTAAACCATATCACTACCGCTACCGCTTAAACGCTAACCCTAACCCAAACCCTAACCCTATGCCCCAAACCGTAACCCTAACCCTACACCCTAACCCTAAACGCTAACCCTAACTCCTAACGCTAACCCTAACTCCTAACCCTAACCCTAACCCTAACCCTAACCCTAACTCCCCTCTAACCCTAACCCCTAACCCTACCCCTACCGCTTAAACCCTAACCCTAACCCAAAACCTAACCCTATGCCCCAAACCGTAACCCTAACCCTACACCCTACGCCTAAACGCTAACCCTAACTCCTAACGCTAACCCTAGCTCCTAACCCTAACCCTAACCCTAACCCCCCTCTAACCCTAACCCCTAACCCTACCCCTACCGCTTAAACCCTAACCCTAAACCAAACCCTAACCCTATGCCCCAAACCGTAACCCTAACCCTACACCCTACGCCTAAACGCTAACCCTAACTCCTAACGCTAACCCTAACTCCTAACCCTAACCCTAACCCTAACCCTACCCCCTCTTACCCTAAACCCTAACGCTACCACTACCGCTTAAACCCTAAACCTAACCCAAAACCTAACCCTATGCCCCAAACCGTAACCCTAACCCTACACCCTACCCCTAAACGCTAACCCTAACTCCTAACGCTAACCCTAACTCCTAACCCTAACCCTAACCCTAACCACCTTCTAACCCTAACCCCTAACCCTACCCCTACCGCTTAAACCCTAACCCTAACCCAAAACCTAACCCTATGCCCCAAACCGTAACCCTAACCCTACACCCTACGCCTAAACGCTAACCCTAACTCCTAACGCTAACCCTAACTCCTAACCCTAACCCTAACCCTAACCCCCTTCTAACCCTAAACCCTAAACCTACCCTTACCAATTAAACCCTAACCCTCAACCAAAACCTAACAGTATGCCGCAAACCGTAACCCTAACCCTCCACCCTACGCCTAAACGCTAACCCTAACTCCTAACGCTAACCCTAACTCCTAACCCTAACCCTAACCCTACCCCCTCTTACCCTAAACCCTAACCCTACCACTACCGCTTAAACCCTAACCCTAACCCAAAACCTAACCCTATGCCCCAAACCGTAACCCTAACCCTACACCCTACCCCTAAACGCTAACCCTAACTCCTAACGCTAACCCTAACTCCTAACCCTAACCCTAACCCTAACCCCCTTCTAAACCTAAACCCTAAAACTACCCTTACCAATTAAACCCTAACCCTCAACCAAAACCTAACCCTATGCCGCAAACCGTAACCCTAACCCTCCACCCTACGCCTAAACGCTAACCCTAACTCCTAACGCTAACCCTAACTCCTAACCCTAACCCTAACCCTAACCCTAACCCCACCTAACACCTAATACTACCGCTAACGCTTAAACCCTAACCCTAAGCCAAAACCTAACCCTATGCCCCACACCGTAACCCTAACCCTACACCCTACGCCTAAATGCTAACCCTAACTCCTAACGCTAACCCTAACTCCTAACCCTAACCCTACCCCTACCCCCTCTTACCCTAAACCCTAACCCTACCACTACCGCTTAAACCCTAAACCTAACCCAAAACCTAACCCTATGCCCCAAACCGTAACCCTAACCCTACACCCTACGCCTAAACGCTAACCCTAACTCCTAACGCTAACCCTAACTCCTAACCCTAACCCTATCCCTAACCCCCCTCTAACCCTAACCCCTAACCCTACCCCTACCGCTTAAACCCTAACCCTAACCCAAAACCTAACCCTATGCCCCACACCGTAACCCTAACCCTACACCCTACGCCTAAATGCTAACCCTAACTCCTAACGCTAACCCTAACTCCTAACCCTAACCCTACCCCTACCCCCTCTTACCCTAAACCCTAACCCTACCACTACCGCTTAAACCCTAAACCTAACCCAAAACCTAACCCTATGCCCCAAACCGTAACCCTAACCCTACACCCTACGCCTAAACGCTAACCCTAACTCCTAACGCTAACCCTAACTCCTAACCCTAACCCTATCCCTAACCCCCCTCTAACCCTAACCCCTAACCCTACCCCTACCGCTTAAACCCTAACCCTAACCCAAAACCTAACCCTATGCCCCACACCGTAACCCTAACCCTACACCCTACGCCTAAACGCTAACCCTAACTCCTAACGCTAACCCTAACTCCTAACCCTAACCCTAACCCTACCCCCTCTTACCCTAAACCCTAACCCTACCACTACCGCTTAAACCCTAACCCTAACCCAAAACCTAACCCTATGCCCCAAACCGTAACCCTAACCCTACACCCTAACCCTAAACGCTAACCCTAACTCCTAACGCTAACCCTAACTCCTAATCCTAACCCTAACCCTAACCCCCCTCTAGCCCTAACACCTAAACCTACCCCTACCGCTTAAACCCTAACCCTAACCCAAAACCTAACCCTATGCCCCAAACCGTAACCCTAACCCTACACCCTACGTCTAAACGCTAACCCTAACTCCTAACGCTAACCCTAGCTCCTAACCCTAACCCTAACCCTAAACCCCCTCTAACCCTAACCCTAACCCTACCCCTACCGCTTAAACGCTAACCCTAACCCAAAACCTAACCCTATGCCCCAAACCGTAACCCTAACCCTACCCCCTACCCCTAAATGCTAACCCTAACTCCTAACGCTAACCCTAACTCCTAACCCTAACCCTAACCCTAACCCCCCTCTAACCCTAAACCATATCACTACCGCTACCGCTTAAACCCTAACCCTAACCCAAAACCTAACCCTATGCCCCAAACCGTAACCCTAACCCTACACCCTAACCCTAAACGCTAACCCTAACTCCTAACGCTAACCCTAACTCCTAATCCTAACCCTAACCCTAACCCCCCTCTAGCCCTAACACCTAACCCTACCCCTACCGCTTAAACCCTAACCCTAACCCAAAACCTAACCCTATGCCGCAAACCGTAACCCTAACCCTACACCCTACGCCTAAACGCTAACCCTAACTCCTAACGCTAACCCTAACTCCTAACCCTAAACCTAACCCTAAACCTAACCCCCTTCTAACCCTAAACCATAAACCTACCCTTACCAATTAAACCCTAACCCTCAACCAAAACCTAACAGTATGCCGCAAACCGTAACCCTATCCCTCCACCCTACGCCTAAACGCTAACCCTAACTCCTAACGCTAACCCTAACTCCTAACCCTAACCCTAACCCTACCCCCTCTAACCCTAAACCTAACCCTACCCCTACCGCTTAAACACTAACCCTAACCCAAAACCTAACCCTATGCCCCAAACCGTAACCCTAACTCTACACCCTACCCCTAAAAGCTAACCCTAACTCCTAACGCTAACCCTAACTCCTAACCCTAACCCTAACCCTAACCCTAACCCCCTTCTAACCCTAAACCATAAACCTACCCTTACCAATTAAACCCTAACCCTAACCCAAAACCTAACCCTATGCCGCAAACCGTAACCCTAACCCTACACCCTACGCCTAAACGCTAACCCTAACTCCTAACGCTAACCCTAACTCCTAACCCTAACCCTAACCCTAACCCTAACCCCACCTAACACCTAACACTACCGCTAACGCTTAAACCCTAACCCTAACCCAAAACCTAACCCTATGCCCCAAACCGTAACCCTAACCCTACACCCTACGCCTAAACGCTAACCCTAACTCCTAACGCTAACCCTAACTCCTAACCCTAACCCTATCCCTAACCCCCCTCTAACCCTAACCCCTAACCCTACCCCTACCGCTTAAACCCTAACCCTAACCCAAAACCTAACCCTATGCCCCAAACCGTAACCCTAACCCTACACCCTACCCCTAAACGCTAACCCTAACTCCTAACGCTAACCCTAACTCCTAACCCTAACCCTAACCCTAACCCCCTTCTAACCCTAAACCCTAAACCTACCCTTACCAATTAAACCCTAACCCTCAACCAAAACCTAACAGTATGCCGCAAACCGTAACCCTAACCCTCCACCCTACGCCTAAACGCTAACCCTAACTCCTAACGCTAACCCTAACTCCTAACCCTAACCCTAACCCTAACCCTAACCCCACCTAACACCTAACACTACCGCTAACGCTTAAACCCTAACCCTAACCCAAAACCTAACCCTATGCCCCACACCGTAACCCTAACCCTACACCCTACGCCTAAACGCTAACCCTAACTCCTAACGCTAACCCTAACTCCTAACCCTAACCCTAACCCTAAACCCCCTCTAACCCTAACCCTAACCCTACCCCTACCGCTTAAACCCTAACCCTAACCCAAAACCTAACCCTATGCCCCAAACCGTAACCCTAACCCTACACCCTACGCCTAAATGCTAACCCTAACTCCTAACGCTAACCCTAACTCCGAACCCTAACCCTACCCCTACCCCCTCTTACCCTAAACCCTAACCCTACCACTACCGCTTAAACCCTAACCCTAAACCAAAACCTAACCCTATGCCCCAAACCGTAACACTAACCCTACATCCTAACCCTAAACGCTAACCCTAACTCCTAACGCTAACCCTAACTCCTAACCCTAACCCTAACCCTAACCCCCTTCTAACCCTAAACCCTAAACCTACCCTTACGAATTAAACCCTAACCCTCAACCAAAACCTAACAGTATGCCGCAAACCGTAACCCTAACCCTCCACCCTACACCTAAACGCTAACCCTAACTCCTAACGCTAACCCTAACTCCTAACCCTAACCCTAACCCTACCCCCTCTTACCCTAAACCCTAACGCTACCACTACCGCTTAAACCCTAACCCTAAGCCAAAACCTAACCCTATGCCCCAAACCGTAACCCTAACCCTACACCCTACCCCTAAACGCTAACCCTAACTCCTAACGCTAACCCTAACTCCTAACCCTAACCCTAACCCTAACCCCCTTCTAACCCTAAACCCTAAACCTACCCTTACCAATTAAACCCTAACCCTCAACCAAAACCTAACCCTATGCCGCAAACCGTAACCCTAACCCTCCACCCTACGCCTAAACGCTAACCCTAACTCCTAACGCTAACCCTAACTCCTAACCCTAACCCTAACCCTAACCCTACCCCCTATTACCCTAAACCCTAACGCTACCACTACCGCTTAAACGCTAACCCTAACCCAAAACCTAACCCTATGCCCCAAACCGTAACCCTAACCCTACACCCTACCCCTAAACGCTAACCCTAACTCCTAACGCTAACCCTAACTCCTAACCCTAACCCTAACCCTAACCACCTTCTAACCCTAACCCCTAACCCTACCCCTACCGCTTAAACCCTAACCCTAACCCAAAACCTAACCCTATGCCCCAAACCGTAACCCTAACCCGACACCCTACCCCTAAACGCTAACCCTAACTCCTAACGCTAACCCTAACTCCTAACCCTAACCCTAACCCTAACCCCCTTCTAACCCTAAACCCTAAACCTACCCTTACCAATTAAACCCTAACCCTCAACCAAAACCTAACAGTATGCCCCAAACCGTAACCCTAACCCTCCACCCTACGCCTAAACGCTAACCCTAACTCCTAACGCTAACCCTAACTCCTAACCCTAACCCTAACCCTACCGCCTCTTACCCTAACCCCTAACCCTACCCCTACCGCTTAAACCCTAACCCTAACCCAAAACCTAACCCTATGCCCCAAACCGTAACCCTAACCCTACACCCTAACCCTAAACGCTAACCCTAACGCCTAACGCTAACCCTAACTCCTAACCCTAACCCTAACCCTAACCCCCTTCTAACCCTAAACCCTAAACCTACCCTTACCAATTAAACCCTAACCCTCAACCAAAACCTAACAGTATGCCGCAAACCGTAACCCTAACCCTCCACCCTACGCCTAAACGCTAACCCTAACTCCTAACGCTAACCCTAACTCCTAACCCTAACCCTAACCCTACCCCCTCTTACCCTAAACCCTAACCCTACCACTACCGCTTAAACCCTAACCCTAACCCAAAACCTAACCCTATGCCCCACACCGTAACCCTAACCCTACACCCTACGCCTAAACGCTAACCCTAACTCCTAACGCTAACCCTAACTCCTAACCCTAACCCTAACCCCCCTCTAACCCTAACCCTAACCCTACCCCTACCGCTTAAACCCTAACCCTAACCCAAAACCTAACCCTATGCCCCAAACCGTAACCCTAACCCTACACCCTACGCCTAAACGCTAACCCTAACTCCTAACGCTAACCCTAGCTCCTAATCCTAACCCTAACCCTAACCCCCCTCTAACCCTAACCCCTAACCCTACCCCTACCGCTTAAACCCTAACCCTAACCCAAAACCTAACCCTATGCCCCAAACCGTAACCCTAACCCTACACCCTACGCCTAAATGCTAACCCTAACTCCTAACGCTAACCCTAACTCCTAACCCTAACCCTACCCCTACCCCCTCTTACCCTAAACCCTAACACTACCACTACCGCTTAAACCCTAACCCTAAACCAAAACCTAACCCTATG
>NC_133983.1:13001637-13006637 GCF_047716275.1 Strix uralensis | reverse complement strand
CCCCCTCTAACCCTAACCCTAACCCTACCCCTACCGCTTAAACGCTAACCCTAACCCAAAACCTAACCCTATGCCCCAAACCGTAACCCTAACCCTACACCCTACCCCTAAATGCTAACCCTAACTCCTAACGCTAACCCTAACTCCTAACCCTAACCCTAACCCTAACCCCCCTCTAACCCTAAACCATATCACTACCGCTACCGCTTAAACGCTAACCCTAAACCAAAACCTAACCCTATGCCCCAAACCGTAACCCTAACCCTACACCCTACGCCTAAATGCTAACCCTAACTCCTAACGCTAACCCTAACTCCTAACCCTAACCCTAACCCTACCCCCTCTTACCCTAAACCCTAACCCTACCACTACCGCTTAAACCCTAACCCTAAACCAAAACCTAACCCTATGCCCCAAACCGTAACCCTAACCCTACACCCTACGCCTAAACGCTAACCCTAACTCCTAACGCTAACCCTAACTCCTAACCCTAACCCTAACCCTAACCCTAACCCCCCTCTAACCCTAACCCCTAACCCTACCCCTACCGCTTAAACCCTAACCCTAACCCAAAACCTAACCCTATGCCCCAAACCGTAACCCTAACTCTACACCCTACCCCTAAACGCTAACCCTAACTCCTAACGCTAACGCTAACTCCTAACCCTAACCCTAACCCTAACCCTAACCCCCTTCTAACCCTAAACCATAAACCTACCCTTACCAATTAAACCCTAACACTCAACCAAAACCTAACCCTATGCCGCAAACCGTAACCCTAACCCTACACCCTACGCCTAAACGCTAACCCTAACTCCTAACGCTAACCCTAACTCCTAACCCTAACCCTAACCCTAACCCCACCTAACACCTAACAATATCGCTAACGCTTAAACCCTAACCCTAACCCAAAACCTAACCCTATGCCCCACACCGTAACCCTAACCCTACACCCTACGCCTAAACGCTAACCCTAACTCCTAACGCTAACCCTAACTCCTAACCCTAACCCTAACCCTACCCCCTCTTACCCTAAACCCTAACCCTACCACTACCGCTTAAACCCTAACGCTAACCCAAAACCTAACCCTATGCCCCAAACCGTAACCCTAACCCTACACCCTAAACCTAAACGCTAACCCTAACTCCTAACGCTAACCCTAACTCCTAATCCTAACCCTAACCCTAACCCCCCTCTAGCCCTAACACCTAACCCTACCCCTACCGCTTAAACCCTAACCCTAACCCAAAACCTAACCCTATGCCCCAAACCGTAACCCTAACCCTACACCCTACGCCTAAACGCTAACCCTAACTCCTAACGCTAACCCTAACTCCTAACCCTAACCCTATCCCTAACCCCCTTCTAACCCTAACCCCTAAACCTACCCCTACCGCTTAAACCCTAACCCTAACCCAAAACCTAGCCCTATGCCCCAAACCGTAACCCTAACCCTACACCCTACGCCTAAACGCTAACCCTAACTCCTAACGCTAACCCTAACTCCTAACCCTAACCCTACCCCTACCCCCTCTTACCCTAAACCCTAACCCTACCACTACCGCTTAAACCCTAAGCCTAACCCAAAACCTAACCCTATGCCCCAAACCGTAACCCTAACCCTACACCCTACGCCTAAACGCTAACCCTAACTCCTAACGCTAACCCTAACTCCTAACCCTAACCCTATCCCTAACCCCCCTCTAACCCTAACCCTAACCCTACCCCTACCGCTTAAACCCTAACCCTAACCCAAAACCTAACCCTATGCCCCAAACCGTAACCCTAACCCTACACCCTACCCCTAAACGCTAACCCTAACTCCTAACGCTAACCCTAACTCCTAACCCTAACCCTAACCCTAACCCCCTTCTAACCCTTAACCCTAAACCTACCCTTACCAATTAAACCCTAACCCTCAACCAAAACCTAACAGTATGCCGCAAACCGTAACCCTAACCCTCCACCCTACGCCTAAACGCTAACCCTAACTCCTAACGCTAACCCTAACTCCTAACCCTAACCCTAACCCTAACCCTAACCCCACCTAACACCTAATACTACCGCTAACGCTTAAACCCTAACCCTAAGCCAAAACCTAACCCTATGCCCCACACCGTAACCCTAACCCTCCACCCTACGCCTAAACGCTACCCCTAACTCCTAACGCTAACCCTAACTCCTAACCCTAACCCTAACCCTAACCCTAACCCCACCTAACACCTAATACTACCGCTAACGCTTAAACCCTAACCCTAAGCCAAAACCTAACCCTATGCCCCACACCGTAACCCTAACCCTACACCCTACGCCTAAACGCTAACCCTAACTCCTAACGCTAACCCTAACTCCTAACCCTAACCCTAACCCTACCCCCTCTTACCCTAAACCCTAACCCTACCACTACCGCTTAAACCCTAACCCGAACCCAAAACCTAACCCTATGCCCCAAACCGTAACCCTAACCCTACACCCTACGCCTAAACGCTAACCCTAACTCCTAACGCTAACCCTAGCTCCTAACCCTAACCCTAACCCTAAACCCCCTCTAACCCTAACCCTAACCCTACCCCTACCGCTTAAACGCTAACCCTAACCCAAAACCTAACCCTATGCCCCAAACCGTAACCCTAACCCTACACCCTACCCCTAAATGCTAACCCTAACTCCTAACGCTAACCCTAACTCCTAACCCTAACCCTAACCCTAACCCCCCTCTAACCCTAAACCATATCACTACCGCTACCGCTTAAACGCTAACCCTAAACCAAAACCTAACCCTATGCCCCAAACCGTAACCCTAACCCTACACCCTACGCCTAAATGCTAACCCTAACTCCTAACGCTAACCCTAACTCCTAACCCTAACCCTAACCCTACCCCCTCTTACCCTAAACCCTAACCCTACCACTACCGCTTAAACCCTAACCCTAAACGAAAACCTAACCCTATGCCCCAAACCGTAACCCTAACCCTACACCCTAACCCTAAACGCTAACCCTAACTCCTAACGCTAACCCTAACTCCTAAACCTAACCCTAACCCTAACCCTAACCCCCCTCTAACCCTAACCCCTAACCCTACCCCTACCGCTTAAACCCTAACCCTAACCCAAAACCTAACCCTATGCCCCAAACCGTAACCCTAACTCTACACCCTACGCCTAAACGCTAACCCTAACTCCTAACGCTAACCCTAACTCCTAACCCTAACCCTAACCCTAACCCTAACCCCCTTCTAACCCTAAACCATAAACCTACCCTTACCAATTAAACCCTAACCCTCAACCAAAACCTAACCCTATGCCGCAAACCGTAACCCTAACCCTACACCCTACGCCTAAACGCTAACCCTAACTCCTAACGCTAACCCTAACTCCTAACCCTAACCCTAACCCTAACCCTAACCCCACCTAACACCTAACACTACCGCTAACGCTTAAACCCTAACCCTAACCCAAAACCTAACCCTATGCCCCACACCGTAACCCTAACCCTACACCCTACGCCTAAACGCTAACCCTAACTCCTAACGCTAACCCTAACTCCTAACCCTAACCCTAACCCTAAACCCCCTCTAACCCTAACCCTAACCCTACCCCTACCGCTTAAACCCTAACCCTAACCCAAAACCTAACCCTATGCCCCAAACCGTAACCCTAACCCTACACCCTACGCCTAAACGCTAACCCTAACTCCTAACGCTAACCCTAGCTCCTAACCCTAACCCTAACCCTAACACCCCTCTAACCCTAACCCCTAACCCTACCCCTACCGCTTAAACCCTAACCCTAACCCAAAACCTAACCCTATGCCCCAAACCGTAACCCTAACCCTACACCCTACGCCTAAATGCTAACCCTAACTCCTAACGCTAACCCTAACTCCTAACCCTAACCCTACCCCTACCCCCTCTTACCCTAAACCCTAACCCTACCACTACCGCTTAAACCCTAACCCTAAACCAAAACCTAACCCTATGCCCCAAACCGTAACCCTAAGCCTACACCCTACGCCTAAACGCTAACCCTAACTCCTAACGCTAACCCTAACTCCTAACCCTAACCCTAACCCTAACCCCCCTCTAACCCTAACCCCTAACCCTACCCCTACCGCTTAAACCCTAACCCTAAACCAAAACCTAACCCTATGCCCCAAACCGTAACCCTAACTCTACACCCTACCCCTAAACGCTAACCCTAACTCCTAACGCTAACCCTAACTCCTAACCCTAACCCTAACCCCCATCTAACCCTAAACCCTAAACCTACCCTTACCAATTAAACCCTAACCCTCAACCAAAACCTAACAGTATGCCGCAAACCGTAACCCTAACCCTCCACCCTACGCCTAAACGCTAACCCTAACTCCTAACGCTAACCCTAACTCCTAACCCTAACCCTAACCCTAAACCTAACCCCACCTAACACCTAATACTACCGCTAACGCTTAAACCCTAACCCTAAGCCAAAACCTAACCCTATGCCCCACACCGTAACCCTAACCCTACACCCTACGCCTAAACGCTAACCCTAACTCCTAACGCTAACCCTAACTCCTAACCCTAACCCTAACCCTAACCCTAACCCCACCTAACACCTAATACTACCGCTAACGCTTAAACCCTAACCCTAAGCCAAAACCTAACCCTATGCCCCACACCGTAACCCTAACCCTACACCCTACGCCTAAACGCTAATCCTAACTCCTAACGCTAACCCTAACTCCTAACCCTAACCCTAACCCTACCCCCTCTTACCCCAAACCCTAACCCTACCCCTACCGCTTAAACCCTAACCCTAACCCAAAACCTAACCCTATGCCCCAAACCGTAACCCTAACCCTACACCCTACGCCTAAACGCTAACCCTAACTCCTAACGCTAACCCTAACTCCTAACCCTAACCCTAACCCTAAACCCCCTCTAACCCTAACCCTAACCCTACCCCTACCGCTTAAACGCTAACCCTAACCCAAAACCTAACCCTATGCCGCAAACC
>NC_133983.1:12991637-12994137 GCF_047716275.1 Strix uralensis | reverse complement strand
ACCCTAACTCCTAACGCTAACCCTAGCTCCTAACCCTAACCCTAACCCTAACACCCCTCTAACCCTAACCCCTAACCCTACCCCTACCGCTTAAACCCTAACCCTAACCCAAAACCTAACCCTATGCCCCAAACCGTAACCCTAACCCTACACCCTACGCCTAAATGCTAACCCTAACTCCTAACGCTAACCCTAACTCCTAACCCTAACCCTACCCCTACCCCCTCTTACCCTAAACCCTAACACTACCACTACCGCTTAAACCCTAACCCTAACCCAAAACCTAACCCTATGCCCCAAACCGTAACCCTAACCCTACACCCTACGCCTAAACGCTAACCCTAACTCCTAACGCTAACCCTAACTCCTAACCCTAACCCTAACCCCCCTCTAACCCTAACCCCTAACCCTACCCCTACCGCTTAAACCCTAACCCTAAACCAAAACCTAACCCTATGCCCCAAACCGTAACCCTAACCCTACACCCTACGCCTAAACGCTAACCCTAACTCCTAACGCTAACCCTAACTCCTAACCCTAACCCTAACCCTAACCCTAACCCTAACCCCACCTAACACCTAATACTACCGCTAACGCTTAAACCCTAACCCTAAGCCAAAACCTAACCCTATGCCCCACACCGTAACCCTTACCCTCCACCCTACGCCTAAACGCTACCCCTAACTCCTAACGCTAACCCTAACTCCTAACCCTAACCCTAACCCTAACCCCACCTAACACCTAATACTACCGCTAACGCTTAAACCCTAACCCTAAGCCAAAACCTAACCCTATGCCCCACACCGTAACCCTAACCCTACACCCTACGCCTAAACGCTAACCCTAACTCCTAACGCTAACCCTAACTCCTAACCCTAACCCTAACCCTACCCCCTCTTACCCTAAACCCTAACCCTACCACTACCGCTTAAACCCTAACCCGAACCCAAAACCTAACCCTATGCCCCAAACCGTAACCCTAACCCTACACCCTACGCCTAAACGCTAACCCTAACTCCTAACGCTAACCCTAGCTCCTAACCCTAACCCTAACCCTAAACCCCCTCTAACCCTAACTCTAACCCTACCCCTACCGCTTAAACGCTAACCCTAACCCAAAACTTAACCCTATGCCCCAAACCGTAACCCTAACCCTACACCCTACCCCTAAATGCTAACCCTAACTCCTAACGCTAACCCTAACTCCTAACCCTAACCCTAACCCTAACCCCCCTCTAACCCTAAACCATATCACTACCGTTACCGCTTAAACGCTAACCCTAAACCAAAACCTAACCCTATGCCCCAAACCGTAACCCTAACCCTACACCCTACGCCTAAATGCTAACCCTAACTCCTAACGCTAACCCTAACTCCTAACCCTAACCCTAACCCTACCCACTCTTACCCTAAACCCTAACCCTACCACTACCGCTTAAACCCTAACCCTAACCCAAAACCTAACCCTATGCCCCAAACCGTAACCCTAACCCTACACCCTAACCCTAAACGCTAACCCTAACTCCTAACGCTAACCCTAACTCCTAAACCTAACCCTAACCCTAACCCTAACCCCCCTCTAACCCTAACCCCTAACCCTACCCCTACCGCTTAAACCCCAACCCTAACCCAAAACCTAACCCTATGCCCCAAACCGTAACCCTAACTCTACACCCTACCCCTAAACGCTAACCCTAACTCCTAACGCTAACCCTAACTCCTAACCCTAACCCTAACCCTAACCCTAACCCCCTTCTAACCCTAAACCATAAACCTACCCTTACCAATTAAACCATAACCCTCAACCAAAACCTAACCCTATGCCGCAAACCGTAACCCTAACCCTACACCCTACGCCTAAACGCTAACCCTAACTCCTAACGCTAACCCTAACTCCTAACCCTAACCCTAACCCTAAACCCCCTCTAACCCTAACCCTAACCCTACCCCTACCGCTTAAACCCTAACCCTAACCCAAAACCTAACCCTATGCCCCAAACCGTAAC
Organism: Strix uralensis; assembly: GCF_047716275.1. Classification (NCBI taxonomy): domain Eukaryota; kingdom Metazoa; phylum Chordata; class Aves; order Strigiformes; family Strigidae; genus Strix; species Strix uralensis. The sequence continues at coordinate 12,992,131 of NC_133983.1, read as the reverse complement.
CCTAACCCTACACCCTACGCCTAAACGCTAACCCTAACTCCTAACGCTAACCCTAGCTCCTAACCCTAACCCTAACCCTAACACCCCTCTAACCCTAACCCCTAACCCTACCCCTACCGCTTAAACCCTAACCCTAACCCAAAACCTAACCCTATGCCCCAAACCGTAACCCTAACCCTACACCCTACGCCTAAATGCTAACCCTAACTCCTAACGCTAACCCTAACTCCTAACCCTAACCCTACCCCTACCCCCTCTTACCCTAAACCCTAACCCTACCCCTACCGCTTAAACCCTAAGCCTAACCCAAAACCTAACCCTATGCCCCAAACCGTAACCCTAACCCTACACCCTACGCCTAAACGCTAACCCTAACTCCTAACGCTAACCCTAACTCCTAACCCTAACCCTAACCCTAACCCCCTTCTAACCCTAAACCCTAAACATGCCCTTACCAATTAAACCCTAACCGTCAACCAAAACCTAACAGTATG
>NC_133983.1:12981637-12986637 GCF_047716275.1 Strix uralensis | reverse complement strand
CCTCTAACCCTAACCCCTAACCCTACCCCTACCGCTTAAACCCTAACCCTAACCCAAAACCTAACCCTATGCCCCAAACCGTAACCCTAACCCTACACCCTACGCCTAAATGCTAACCCTAACTCCTAACGCTAACCCTAACTCCTAACCCTAACCCTAACCCTACCCCCTCTTACCCTAAACCCTAACCCTACCACTACCGCTTAAACCCTAACCCTAAACCAAAACCTAACCCTATGCCCCAAACCGTAACCCTAACCCTACACCCTAACCCTAAACGCTAACCCTAACTCCTAACGCTAACCCTAACTCCTAAACCTAACCCTAACCCTAACCCTAACCCCCCTCTAACCCTAACCCCTAACCCTACCCCTACCGCTTAAACCCTAACCCTAACCCAAAACCTAACCCTATGCCCCAAACCGTAACCCTAACTCTACACCCTACCCCTAAACGCTAACCCTAACTCCTAACGCTAACGCTAACTCCTAACCCTAACCCTAACCCTAACCCTAACCCTAACCCCCTTCTAACCCTAAACCATAAACCTACCCTTACCAATTAAACCCTAACCCTCAACCAAAACCTAACCCTATGCCGCAAACCGTAACCCTTACCCTACACCCTACGCCTAAACTCTAACCCTAACTCCTAACACTAACCCTAACTCCTAACCCTAACCCTAACCCTAACCCTAACCCCACCTAACACCTAACACTACCGCTAACGCTTAAACCCTAACCCTAACCCAAAACCTAACCCTATGCCCCACACCGTAACCCTAACCCTACACCCTAACCCTAAACGCTAACCCTAACTCCTAACGCTAACCCTAACTCCTAACCCTAACCCTAACCCTAAACCCCCTCTAACCCTAACCCCTAACCCTACCCCTACCGCTTAAACCCTAACCCTAACCCAAAACCTAACCCTATGCCCCAAACCGTAACCCTAACCCTACACCCTACGCCTAAACGCTAACCCTAACTCCTAACGCTAACCCTAGCTCCTAACCCTAACCCTAACCCTAACACCCCTCTAACCCTAACCCCTAACCCTACCCCTACCGCTTAAACCCTAACCCTAACCCAAAACCTAACCCTATGCCCCAAACCGTAACCCTAACCCTACACCCTACGCCTAAACGCTAACCCTAACTCCTAACGCTAACCCTAGCTCCTAACCCTAACCCTAACCCTAACACCCCTCTAACCCTAACCCCTAACCCTACCCCTACCGCTTAAACCCTAACCCTAACCCAAAACCTAACCCTATGCCCCAAACCGTAACCCTAACCCTACACCCTACGCCTAAATGCTAACCCTAACTCCTAACACTAACCCTAACTCCTAACCCTAACCCTAACCCTACCCCCTCTTACCCTAAACCCTAACCCTACCACTACCGCTTAAACCCTAACCCTAAACCAAAACCTAACCCTATGCCCCAAACCGTAACCCTAACCCTACACCCTAACCCTAAACGCTAACCCTAACTCCTAACGCTAACCCTAACTCCTAACCCTAACCCTAACCCTAACCCCCTTCTAACCCTAAACCCTAAACCTACCCTTACCAATTAAACCCTAACCCTCAACCAAAACCTAACAGTATGCCGCAAACCGTAACCCTAACCCTCCACCCTACGCCTAAACGCTAACCCTAACTCCTAACGCTAACCCTAACTCCTAACCCTAACCCTAACCCTACCCCCTCTTACCCTAAACCCTAACCCTACCACTACCGCTTAAACCCTAACCCTAACCCAAAACCTAACCCTATGCCCCACACCGTAACCCTAACCCTACACCCTACGCCTAAACGCTAACCCTAACTCCTAACGCTAACCCTAACTCCTAACCCTAACCCTAACCCTAAACCCCCTCTAACCCTAACCCTAACCCTACCCCTACCGCTTAAACCCTAACCCTAACCCAAAACCTAACCCTATGCCCCAAACCGTAACCCTAACCCTACACCCTACGCCTAAACGCTAACCCTAACTCCTAACGCTAACCCTAGCTCCTAACCCTAACCCTAACCCTAACACCCCTCTAACCCTAACCCCTAACCCTACCCCTACCGCTTAAACCCTAACCCTAACCCAAAACCTAACCCTATGCCCCAAACCGTAACCCTAACCCTACACCCTACGCCTAAATGCTAACCCTAACTCCTAACGCTAACCCTAACTCCTAACCCTAACCCTACCCCTACCCCCTCTTACCCTAAACCCTAACACTACCACTACCGCTTAAACCCTAACCCTAAACCAAAACCTAACCCTATGCCCCAAACCGTAACCCTAACCCTACACCCTAACCCTAAACGCTAACCCTAACTCCTAACGCTAACCCTAACTCCTAAACCTAACCCTAACCCTAACCCTAACCCCCCTCTAACCCTAACCCCTAACCCTACCCCTACCGCTTAAACCCTAACCCTAACCCAAAACCTAACCCTATGCCCCAAACCGTAACCCTAACTCTACACCCTACCCCTAAACGCTAACCCTAACTCCTAACGCTAACGCTAACTCCTAACCCTAACCCTAACCCTAACCCTAACCCTAACCCCCTTCTAACCCTAAACCATAAACCTACCCTTACCAATTAAACCCTAACCCTCAACCAAAACCTAACCCTATGCCGCAAACCGTAACCCTTACCCTACACCCTACGCCTAAACTCTAACCCTAACTCCTAACACTAACCCTAACTCCTAACCCTAACCCTAACCCTAACCCCACCTAACACCTAACACTACCGCTAACGCTTAAACCCTAACCCTAACCCAAAACCTAACCCTATGCCCCACACCGTAACCCTAACCCTACACCCTAACCCTAAACGCTAACCCTAACTCCTAACGCTAACCCTAACTCCTAACCCTAACCCTAACCCTAAACCCCCTCTAACCCTAACCCCTAACCCTACCCCTACCGCTTAAACCCTAACCCTAACCCAAAACCTAACCCTATGCCCCAAACCGTAACCCTAACCCTACACCCTACGCCTAAACGCTAACCCTAACTCCTAACGCTAACCCTAGCTCCTAACCCTAACCCTAACCCTAACACCCCTCTAACCCTAACCCCTAACCCTACCTCTACCGCTTAAACCCTAACCCTAACCCAAAACCTAACCCTATGCCCCAAACCGTAACCCTAACCCTACACCCTACGCCTAAATGCTAACCCTAACTCCTAACGCTAACCCTAACTCCTAACCCTAACCCTAACCCTACCCCCTCTTACCCTAAACCCTAACCCTACCACTACCGCTTAAACCCTAACCCTAAACCAAAACCTAACCCTATGCCCCAAACCGTAACCCTAACCCTACACCCTAACCCTAAACGCTAACCCTAACTCCTAACGCTAACCCTAACTCCTAAACCTAACCCTAACCCTAACCCTAACCCCCCTCTAACCCTAACCCCTAACCCTACCCCTACCGCTTAAACCCTAACCGTAACCCAAAACCTAACCCTATGCCCCAAACCGTAACCCTAACTCTACACCCTACCCCTAAACGCTAACCCTAACTCCTAACGCTAACCCTAACTCCTAACCCTAACCCTAACCCTAACCCCCTTCTAACCCTAAACCATAAACCTACCCTTACCAATTAAACCCTAACCCTCAACCAAAACCTAACCCTATGCCGCAAACCGTAACCCTAACCCTACACCCTACGCCTAAACGCTAACCCTAACTCCTAACACTAACCCTAACTCCTAACCCTAACCCTAACCCTAACCCTAACCCCACCTAACACCTAACACTACCGCTAACGCTTAAACCCTAACCCTAACCCAAAACCTAACCCTATGCCCCACACCGTAACCCTAACCCTACACCCTACGCCTAAACGCTAACCCTAACTCCTAACGCTAACCCTAACTCCTAACCCTAACCCTAACCCTAAACCCCCTCTAACCCTAACCCCTAACCCTACCCCTACCGCTTAAACCCTAACCCTAACCCAAAACCTAACCCTATGCCCCAAACCGTAACCCTAACCCTACACCCTACGCCTAAACGCTAACCCTAACTCCTAACGCTAACCCTAGCTCCTAACCCTAACCCTAACCCTAACACCCCTCTAACCCTAACCCCTAACCCTACCCCTACCGCTTAAACCCTAACCCTAACCCAAAACCTAACCCTATGCCCCAAACCGTAACCCTAACCCTACACCCTATGCCTAAATGCTAACCCTAACTCCTAACGCTAACCCTAACTCCTAACCCTAACCCTACCCCTACCCCCTCTTACCCTAAACCCTAACCCTACCCCTACCGCTTAAACCCTAAGCCTAACCCAAAACCTAACCCTATGCCCCAAACCGTAACCCTAACCCTACACCCTACGCCTAAACGCTAACCCTAACTCCTAACGCTAACCCTAACTCCTAACCCTAACCCTAACCCTAACCCCCTTCTACCCCTAAACCCTAAACATACCCTTACCAATTAAACCCTAACCCTCAACCAAAACCTAACAGTATGCCGCAAACCGTAACCCTAACACTCCACCCTACGCCTAAACGCTAACCCTAACTCCTAACGCTAACCCTAACTCCTAACCCTAACCCTAACCCTACCCCCTCTTACCCTAAACCCTAACCCTACCACTACCGCTTAAACCCTAACGCTAACCCAAAACCTAACCCTATGCCCCAAACCGTAACCCTAACCCTACACCCTACGCCTAAATGCTAACCCTAAATCCTAACGCTAACCCTAACTCCTAATCCTAACCCTAACCCTAACCCCCTTCTAGCCCTAACACCTAACCCTACCCCTACCGCTTAAACCCTAACCCTAACCCAAAACCTAACCCTATGCCCCAAACCGTAACCCTAACCCTACACCCTACGCCTAAACGCTAACCCTAACTCCTAACGCTAACCCTAGCTCCTAACCCTAACCCTAACCCTAACCCCCCTCTAACCCTAACCCCTAACCCTACTCCTACCGCTTAAACCCTAACCCTAA
>NC_133983.1:12971637-12979137 GCF_047716275.1 Strix uralensis | reverse complement strand
CTAACCCTAAACCCCCTCTAACCCTAACCCCTAACCCTACCCCTACCGCTTAAACCCTAACCCTAACCCAAAACCTAACCCTATGCCCCAAACCGTAACCCTAACCCTACACCCTACGCCTAAACGCTAACCCTAACTCCTAACGCTAACCCTAGCTCCTAACCCTAACCCTAAACCTAACACCCCTCTAACCCTAACCCCTAACCCTACCCCTACCGCTTAAACCCTAACCCTAACCCAAAACCTAACCCTATGCCCCAAACCGTAACCCTAACCCTACACCCTACGCCTAAATGCTAACCCTAACTCCTAACGCTAACCCTAACTCCTAACCCTAACCCTACCCCTACCCCCTCTTACCCTAAACCCTAACCCTACCACTACCGCTTAAACCCTAAGCCTAACCCAAAACCTAACCCTATGCCCCAAACCGTAACCCTAACCCTACACCCTACGCCTAAACGCTAACCCTAACTCCTAACGCTAACCCTAACTCCTAACCCTAACCCTAACCCTAACCCCCTTCTAACCCTAAACCCTAAACATACCCTTACCAATTAAACCCTAACCCTCAACCAAAACCTAACAGTATGCCGCAAACCGTAACCCTAACACTCCACCCTACGCCTAAACGCTAACCCTAACTCCTAACGCTAACCCTAACTCCTAACCCTAACCCTAACCCTACCCCCTCTTACCCTAAACCCTAACCCTACCACTACCGCTTAAACCCTAACCCTAACCCAAAACCTAACCCTATGCCCCAAACCGTAACCCTAACCCTACACCCTACGCCTAAACGCTAACCCTAAATCCTAACGCTAACCCTAACTCCTAATCCTAACCCTAACCCTAACCCCCTTCTAGCCCTAACACCTAACCCTACCCCTACCGCTTAAACCCTAACCCTAACCCAAAACCTAACCCTATGCCCCAAACCGTAACCCTAACCCTACACCCTACGCCTAAACGCTAACCCTAACTCCTAACGCTAACCCTAGCTCCTAACCCTAACCCTAACCCTAACACCCCTCTAACCCTAACCCCTAACCCTACCCCTACCGCTTAAACCCTAACCCTAACCCAAAACCTAACCCTATGCCCCAAACCGTAACCCTAACCCTACACCCTACGCCTAAATGCTAACCCTAACTCCTAACGCTAACCCTAACTCCTAACCCTAACCCTAACCCTACCCCCTCTTACCCTAAACCCTAACCCTACCACTACCGCTTAAACCCTAACCCTAAACCAAAACCTAACCCTATGCCCCAAACCGTAACCCTAACCCTACACCCTAACCCTAAACGCTAACCCTAACTCCTAACGCTAACCCTAACTCCTAAACCTAACCCTAACCCTAACCCTAACCCCCCTCTAACCCTAACCCCTAACCCTACCCCTACCGCTTAAACCCTAACCCTAACCCAAAACCTAACCCTATGCCCCAAACCGTAACCCTAACTCTACACCCTACCCCTAAACGCTAACCCTAACTCCTAACGCTAACGCTAACTCCTAACCCTAACCCTAACCCTAACCCTAACCCCCTTCTAACCCTAAACCATAAACCTACCCTTACCAATTAAACCCTAACCCTCAACCAAAACCTAACCCTATGCCGCAAACCGTAACCCTAACCCTACACCCTACGCCTAAACTCTAACCCTAACTCCTAACACTAACCCTAACTCCTAACCCTAACCCTAACCCTAACCCTAACCCCACCTAACACCTAACACTACCGCTAACGCTTAAACCCTAACCCTAACCCAAAACCTAACCCTATGCCCCACACCGTAACCCTAACCCTACACCCTACGCCTAAACGCTAACCCTAACTCCTAACGCTAACCCTAACTCCTAACCCTAACCCTAACCCTAAACCCCCTCTAACCCTAACCCCTAACCCTACCCCTACCGCTTAAACCCTAACCCTAACCCAAAACCTAACCCTATGCCCCAAACCGTAACCCTAACCCTACACCCTACGCCTAAACGCTAACCCTAACTCCTAACGCTAACCCTAGCTCCTAACCCTAACCCTAACCCTAACACCCCTCTAACCCTAACCCCTAACCCTACCCCTACCGCTTAAACCCTAACCCTAACCCAAAACCTAACCCTATGCCCCAAACCGTAACCCTAACCCTACACCCTACGCCTAAATGCTAACCCTAACTCCTAACGCTAACCCTAACTCCTAACCCTAACCCTAACCCTACCCCCTCTTACCCTAAACCCTAACCCTACCACTACCGCTTAAACCCTAACCCTAAACCAAAACCTAACCCTATGCCCCAAACCGTAACCCTAACCCTACACCCTAACCCTAAACGCTAACCCTAACTCCTAACGCTAACCCTAACTCCTAAACCTAACCCTAACCCTAACCCTAACCCCCCTCTAACCCTAACCCCTAACCCTACCCCTACCGCTTAAACCCTAACCGTAACCCAAAACCTAACCCTATGCCCCAAACCGTAACCCTAACTCTACACCCTACCCCTAAACGCTAACCCTAACTCCTAACGCTAACCCTAACTCCTAACCCTAACCCTAACCCTAACCCTAACCCCCTTCTAACCCTAAACCATAAACCTACCCTTACCAATTAAACCCTAACCCTCAACCAAAACCTAACCCTATGCCGCAAACCGTAACCCTAACCCTACACCCTACGCCTAAACGCTAACCCTAACTCCTAACACTAACCCTAACTCCTAACCCTAACCCTAACCCTAACCCTAACCCCACCTAACACCTAACACTACCGCTAACGCTTAAACCCTAACCCTAACCCAAAACCTAACCCTATGCCCCACACCGTAACCCTAACCCTACACCCTACGCCTAAACGCTAACCCTAACTCCTAACGCTAACCCTAACTCCTAACCCTAACCCTAACCCTAAACCCCCTCTAACCCTAACCCCTAACCCTACCCCTACCGCTTAAACCCTAACCCTAACCCAAAACCTAACCCTATGCCCCAAACCGTAACCCTAACCCTACACCCTACGCCTAAACGCTAACCCTAACTCCTAACGCTAACCCTAGCTCCTAACCCTAACCCTAACCCTAACACCCCTCTAACCCTAACCCCTAACCCTACCCCTACCGCTTAAACCCTAACCCTAACCCAAAACCTAACCCTATGCCCCAAACCGTAACCCTAACCCTACACCCTACGCCTAAATGCTAACCCTAACTCCTAACGCTAACCCTAACTCCTAACCCTAACCCTACCCCTACCCCCTCTTACCCTAAACCCTAACCCTACCCCTACCGCTTAAACCCTAAGCCTAACCCAAAACCTAACCCTATGCCCCAAACCGTAACCCTAACCCTACACCCTACGCCTAAACGCTAACCCTAACTCCTAACGCTAACCCTAACTCCTAACCCTAACCCTAACCCTAACCCCCTTCTACCCCTAAACCCTAAACATACCCTTACCAATTAAACCCTAACCCTCAACCAAAACCTAACAGTATGCCGCAAACCGTAACCCTAACACTCCACCCTACGCCTAAACGCTAACCCTAACTCCTAACGCTAACCCTAACTCCTAACCCTAACCCTAACCCTACCCCCTCTTACCCTAAACCCTAACCCTACCACTACCGCTTAAACCCTAACCCTAACCCAAAACCTAACCCTATGCCCCAAACCGTAACCCTAACCCTACACCCTACGCCTAAATGCTAACCCTAAATCCTAACGCTAACCCTAACTCCTAATCCTAACCCTAACCCTAACCCCCTTCTAGCCCTAACACCTAACCCTACCCCTACCGCTTAAACCCTAACCCTAACCCAAAACCTAACCCTATGCCCCAAACCGTAACCCTAACCCTACACCCTACGCCTAAACGCTAACCCTAACTCCTAACGCTAACCCTAGCTCCTAACCCTAACCCTAACCCTAACACCCCTCTAACCCTAACCCCTAACCCTACCCCTACCGCTTAAACCCTAACCCTAACCCAAAACCTAACCCTATGCCCCAAACCGTAACCCTAACCCTACACCCTACGCCTAAATGCTAACCCTAACTCCTAACGCTAACCCTAACTCCTAACCCTAACCCTAACCCTAACCCCCTTCTAACCCTAAACCCTAAACCTACCCTTACCAATTAAACCCTAACCCTCAACCAAAACCTAACAGTATGCCGCAAACCGTAACCCTAACCCTCCACCCTACGCCTAAACGCTAACCCTAACTCCTAACGCTAACCCTAACTCCTAACCCTAACCCTAACCCTACCCCCTCTTACCCTAAACCCTAACCCTACCACTACCGCTTAAACCCTAACCCTAACCCAAAACCTAACCCTATGCCCCACACCGTAACCCTAACCCTACACCCTACGCCTAAACGCTAACCCTAACTCCTAACGCTAACCCTAACTCCTAACCCTAACCCTAACCCTAAACCCCCTCTAACCCTAACCCTAACCCTAACCCTACCCCTACCGCTTAAACCCTAACCCTAACCCAAAACCTAACCCTATGCCCCAAACCGTAACCCTAACCCTACACCCTACGCCTAAACGCTAACCCTAACTCCTAACGCTAACCCTAGCTCCTAACCCTAACCCTAACCCTAACACCCCTCTAACCCTAACCCCTAACCCTACCCCTACCGCTTAAACCCTAACCCTAACCCAAAACCTAACCCTATGCCCCAAACCGTAACCCTAACCCTACACCCTACGCCTAAATGCTAACCCTAACTCCTAACGCTAACCCTAACTCCTAACCCTAACCCTAACCCTACCCCCTCTTACCCTAAACCCTAACCCTACCACTACCGCTTAAACCCTAACCCTAACCCAAAACCTAACCCTATGCCCCAAACCGTAACCCTAACCCTACACCCTAACCCTAAACGCTAACCCTAACTCCTAACGCTAACCCTAACTCCTAAACCTAACCCTAACCCTAACCCTAACCCCCCTCTAACCCTAACCCCTAACCCTACCCCTACCGCTTAAACCCTAACCCTAACCCAAAACCTAACCCTATGCCCCAAACCGTAACCCTAACTCTACACCCCACCCCTAAACGCTAACCCTAACTCCTAACGCTAACGCTAACTCCTAACCCTAACCCTAACCCTAACCCTAACCCCCTTCTAACCCTAAACCATAAACCTACCCTTACCAATTAAACCCTAATCCTCAACCAAAACCTAACCCTATGCCGCAAACCGTAACCCTAACCCTACACCCTACGCCTAAACGCTAACCCTAACTCCTAACACTAACCCTAACTCCTAACCCCTAACCCTAACCCTAACCCTAACCCCACCTAACACCTAACACTACCGCTAACGCTTAAACCCTAACCCTAACCCAAAACCTAACCCTATGCCCCACACCGTAACCCTAACCCTACACCCTACGCCTAAACGCTAACCCTAACTCCTAACGCTAACCCTAACTCCTAACCCTAACCCTAACCCTAAACCCCCTCTAACCCTAACCCCTAACCCTACCCCTACCGCTTAAACCCTAACCCTAACCCAAAACCTAACCCTATGCCCCAAACCGTAACCCTAACCCTACACCCTACGCCTAAACGCTAACCCTAACTCCTAACGCTAACCCTAGCTCCTAACCCTAACCCTAACCCTAACACCCCTCTAACCCTAACCCCTAACCCTACCCCTACCGCTTAAACCCTAACCCTAACCCAAAACCTAACCCTATGCCCCAAACCGTAACCCTAACCCTACACCCTACGCCTAAATGCTAACCCTAACTCCTAACGCTAACCCTAACTCCTAACCCTAACCCTAACCCTACCCCCTCTTACCCTAAACCCTAACCCTACCACTACCGCTTAAACCCTAACCCTAAACCAAAACCTAACCCTATGCCCCAAACCGTAACCCTAACCCTACACCCTAACCCTAAACGCTAACCCTAACTCCTAACGCTAACCCTAACTCCTAAACCTAACCCTAACCCTAACCCTAACCCCCCTCTAACCCTAACCCCTAACCCTACCCCTACCGCTTAAACCCTAACCGTAACCCAAAACCTAACCCTATGCCCCAAACCGTAACCCTAACTCTACACCCTACCCCTAAACGCTAACCCTAACTCCTAACGCTAACCCTAACTCCTAACCCTAACCCTAACCCTAACCCCCTTCTAACCCTAAACCATAAACTACCCTTACAAATTAAACCCTAACCCTCAACCAAAACCTAAGCCTATGCCGCAAACCGTAACCCTAACCCTACACCCTACGCCTAAACGCTAACCCTAACTCCTAACACTAACCCTAACTCCTAACCCTAACCCTAACCCTAACCCTAACCCCACCTAACACCTAACACTACCGCTAACGCTTAAACCCTAACCCTAACCCAAAACCTAACCCTATGCCCCACACCGTAACCCTAACCCTACACCCTACGCCTAAACGCTAACCCTAACTCCTAACGCTAACCCTAACTCCTAACCCTAACCCTAACCCTAAACCCCCTCTAACCCTAACCCCTAACCCTACCCCTACCGCTTAAACCCTAACCCTAACCCAAAACCTAACCCTATGCCCCAAACCGTAACCCTAACCCTACACCCTACGCCTAAACGCTAACCCTAACTCCTAACGCTAACCCTAGCTCCTAACCCTAACCCTAAACCTAACACCCCTCTAACCCTAACCCCTAACCCTACCCCTACCGCTTAAACCCTAACCCTAACCCAAAACCTAACCCTATGCCCCAAACCGTAACCCTAACCCTACACCCTACGCCTAAATGCTAACCCTAACTCCTAACGCTAACCCTAACTCCTAACCCTAACCCTACCCCTACCCCCTCTTACCCTAAACCCTAACCCTACCACTACCGCTTAAACCCTAAGCCTAACCCAAAACCTAACCCTATGCCCCAAACCGTAACCCTAACCCTACACCCTACGCCTAAACGCTAACCCTAACTCCTAACGCTAACCCTAACTCCTAACCCTAACCCTAACCCTAACCCCCTTCTAACCCTAAACCCTAAACATACCCTTACCAATTAAACCCTAACCCTCAACCAAAACCTAACAGTATGCCGCAAACCGTAACCCTAACACTCCACCCTACGCCTAAACGCTAACCCTAACTCCTAACGCTAACCCTAACTCCTAACCCTAACCCTAACCCTACCCCCTCTTACCCTAAAACCTAACCCTACCACTACCGCTTAAACCCTAACCCTAACCCAAAACCTAACCCTATGCCCCAAACCGTAACCCTAACCCTACACCCTACGCCTAAACGCTAACCCTAAATCCTAACGCTAACCCTAACTCCTAATCCTAACCCTAACCCTAACCCCCTTCTAGCCCTAACACCTAACCGTACCCCTACCGCTTAAACCCTAACCCTAACCCAAAACCTAACCCTATGCCCCAAACCGTAACCCTAACCCTACACCCTACGCCTAAACGCTAACCCTAACTCCTAACGCTAACCCTAGCTCCTAACCCTAAC
>NC_133983.1:12966637-12969137 GCF_047716275.1 Strix uralensis | reverse complement strand
ACCCTAACCCTACACCCTACGCCTAAACGCTAACCCTAACTCCTAACGCTAACCCTAACTCCTAACCCTAACCCTAACCCTAAACCCCCTCTAACCCTAACCCCTAACCCTACCCCTACCGCTTAAACCCTAACCCTAACCCAAAACCTAACCCTATGCCCCAAACCGTAACCCTAACCCTACACCCTACGCCTAAACGCTAACCCTAACTCCTAACGCTAACCCTAGCTCCTAACCCTAACCCTAAACCTAACACCCCTCTAACCCTAACCCCTAACCCTACCCCTACCGCTTAAACCCTAACCCTAACCCAAAACCTAACCCTATGCCCCAAACCGTAACCCTAACCCTACACCCTACGCCTAAATGCTAACCCTAACTCCTAACGCTAACCCTAACTCCTAACCCTAACCCTACCCCTACCCCCTCTTACCCTAAACCCTAACCCTACCACTACCGCTTAAACCCTAAGCCTAACCCAAAACCTAACCCTATGCCCCAAACCGTAACCCTAACCCTACACCCTACGCCTAAACGCTAACCCTAACTCCTAACGCTAACCCTAACTCCTAACCCTAACCCTAACCCTAACCCCCTTCTAACCCTAAACCCTAAACATACCCTTACCAATTAAACCCTAACCCTCAACCAAAACCTAACAGTATGCCGCAAACCGTAACCCTAACACTCCACCCTACGCCTAAACGCTAACCCTAACTCCTAACGCTAACCCTAACTCCTAACCCTAACCCTAACCCTACCCCCTCTTACCCTAAACCCTAACCCTACCACTACCGCTTAAACCCTAACCCTAACCCAAAACCTAACCCTATGCCCCAAACCGTAACCCTAACCCTACACCCTACGCCTAAACGCTAACCCTAAATCCTAACGCTAACCCTAACTCCTAATCCTAACCCTAACCCTAACCCCCTTCTAGCCCTAACACCTAACCCTACCCCTACCGCTTAAACCCTAACCCTAACCCAAAACCTAACCCTATGCCCCAAACCGTAACCCTAACCCTACACCCTACGCCTAAACGCTAACCCTAACTCCTAACGCTAACCCTAGCTCCTAACCCTAACCCTAACCCTAACACCCCTCTAACCCTAACCCCTAACCCTACCCCTACCGCTTAAACCCTAACCCTAACCCAAAACCTAACCCTATGCCCCAAACCGTAACCCTAACCCTACACCCTACGCCTAAATGCTAACCCTAACTCCTAACGCTAACCCTAACTCCTAACCCTAACCCTAACCCTACCCCCTCTTACCCTAAACCCTAACCCTACCACTACCGCTTAAACCCTAACCCTAAACCAAAACCTAACCCTATGCCCCAAACCGTAACCCTAACCCTACACCCTAACCCTAAACGCTAACCCTAACTCCTAACGCTAACCCTAACTCCTAAACCTAACCCTAACCCTAACCCTAACCCCCCTCTAACCCTAACCCCTAACCCTACCCCTACCGCTTAAACCCTAACCCTAACCCAAAACCTAACCCTATGCCCCAAACCGTAACCCTAACTCTACACCCTACCCCTAAACGCTAACCCTAACTCCTAACGCTAACGCTAACTCCTAACCCTAACCCTAACCCTAACCCTAACCCCCTTCTAACCCTAAACCATAAACCTACCCTTACCAATTAAACCCTAACCGTCAACCAAAACCTAACCCTATGCCGCAAACCGTAACCCTAACCCTACACCCTACGCCTAAACTCTAACCCTAACTCCTAACACTAACCCTAACTCCTAACCCTAACCCTAACCCTAACCCTAACCCCACCTAACACCTAACACTACCGCTAACGCTTAAACCCTAACCCTAACCCAAAACCTAACCCTATGCCCCACACCGTAACCCTAACCCTACACCCTACGCCTAAACGCTAACCCTAACTCCTAACGCTAACCCTAACTCCTAACCCTAACCCTAACCCTAAACCCCCTCTAACCCTAACCCCTAACCCTACCCCTACCGCTTAAACCCTAACCCTAACCCAAAACCTAACCCTATGCCCCAAACCGTAACCCTAACCCTACACCCTACGCCTAAACGCTAACCCTAACTCCTAACGCTAACCCTAGCTCCTAACCCTAACCCTAACCCTAACACCCCTCTAACCCTAACCCCTAACCCTACCCCTACCGCTTAAACCCTAACCCTAACCCAAAACCTAACCCTATGCCCCAAACCGTAACCCTAACCCTACACCCTACGCCTAAATGCTAACCCTAACTCCTAACGCTAACCCTAACTCCTAACCCTAACCCTAACCCTACCCCCTCTTACCCTAAACCCTAACCCTACCACTACCGCTTAAACCCTAACCCTAAACCAAAACCTAACCCTATGCCCCAAACCGTAACCCTAACCCTACACCCTAACCCTAAACGCTAACCCTAACTCCTAACGCTAACCCTAACTCCTAAACCTAACCCTAACCCTAACCCTAACCCCCCTCTAACCCTAACCCCTAACCCT
>NC_133983.1:12951637-12959137 GCF_047716275.1 Strix uralensis | reverse complement strand
ACATACCCTTACCAATTAAACCCTAACCCTCAACCAAAACCTAACAGTATGCCGCAAACCGTAACCCTAACACTCCACCCTACGCCTAAACGCTAACCCTAACTCCTAACGCTAACCCTAACTCCTAACCCTAACCCTAACCCTACCCCCTCTTACCCTAAACCCTAACCCTACCACTACCGCTTAAACCCTAACCCTAACCCAAAACCTAACCCTATGCCCCAAACCGTAACCCTAACCCTACACCCTACGCCTAAACGCTAACCCTAACTCCTAACGCTAACCCTAACTCCTAATCCTAACCCTAACCCTAACCCCCTTCTAGCCCTAACACCTAACCCTACCCCTACCGCTTAAACCCTAACCCTAACCCAAAACCTAACCCTATGCCCCAAACCGTAACCCTAACCCTACACCCTACGCCTAAACGCTAACCCTAACTCCTAACGCTAACCCTAGCTCCTAACCCTAACCCTAACCCTAACACCCCTCTAACCCTAACCCCTAACCCTACCCCTACCGCTTAAACCCTAACCCTAACCCAAAACCTAACCCTATGCCCCAAACCGTAACCCTAACCCTACACCCTACGCCTAAATGCTAACCCTAACTCCTAACGCTAACCCTAACTCCTAACCCTAACCCTACCCCTACCCCCTCTTACCCTAAACCCTAACCCTACCACTACCGCTTAAACCCTAACCCTAAACCAAAACCTAACCCTATGCCCCAAACCGTAACCCTAACCCTACACCCTAACCCTAAACGCTAACCCTAACTCCTAACGCTAACCCTAACTCCTAAACCTAACCCTAACCCTAACCCTAACCCCCCTCTAACCCTAACCCCTAACCCTACCCCTACCGCTTAAACCCTAACCCTAACCCAAAACCTAACCCTATGCCCCAAACCGTAACCCTAACTCTACACCCTACCCCTAAACGCTAACCCTAACTCCTAACGCTAACGCTAACTCCTAACCCTAACCCTAACCCTAACCCTAACCCCCTTCTAACCCTAAACCATAAACCTACCCTTACCAATTAAACCCTAACCGTAACCCAAAACCTAACCCTATGCCGCAAACCGTAACCCTAACCCTACACCCTACGCCTAAACGCTAACCCTAACTCCTAACACTAACCCTAACTCCTAACCCTAACCCTAACCCTAACCCTAACCCCACCTAACACCTAACACTACCGCTAACGCTTAAACCCTAACCCTAACCCAAAACCTAACCCTATGCCCCACACCGTAACCCTAACCCTACACCCTACGCCTAAACGCTAACCCTAACTCCTAACGCTAACCCTAACTCCTAACCCTAACCCTAACCCTAACCCCCCTCTAACCCTAACCCCTAACCCTACCCCTACCGCTTAAACCCTAACCCTAACCCAAAACCTAACCCTATGCCCCAAACCGTAACCCTAACCCTACACCCTACGCCTAAACGCTAACCCTAACTCCTAACGCTAACCCTAGCTCCTAACCCTAACCCTAACCCTAACACCCCTCTAACCCTAACCCCTAACCCTACCCCTACCGCTTAAACCCTAACCCTAACCCAAAACCTAACCCTATGCCCCAAACCGTAACCCTAACCCTACACCCTACGCCTAAATGCTAACCCTAACTCCTAACACTAACCCTAACTCCTAACCCTAACCCTACCCCTACCCCCTCTTACCCTAAACCCTAACGCTACCACTACCGCTTAAACCCTAACCCTAAACCAAAACCTAACCCTATGCCCCAAACCGTAACCCTAACCCTACACCCTACGCCTAAACGCTAACCCTAACTCCTAACGCTAACCCTAACTCCTAACCCTAACCCTAACCCTAACCCCCTTCTAACCCTAAACCCTAAACCTACCCTTACCAATTAAACCCTAACCCTCAACCAAAACCTAACAGTATGCCGCAAACCGTAACCCTAACCCTCCACCCTACGCCTAAACGCTAACCCTAACTCCTAACGCTAACCCTAACTCCTAACCCTAACCCTAACCCTACCCCCTCTTACCCTAAACCCTAACCCTACCACTACCGCTTAAACCCTAACCCTAACCCAAAACCTAACCCTATGCCCCTCACCGTAACCCTAACCCTACACCCTACGCCTAAACGCTAACCCTAACTCCTAACGCTAACCCTAACTCCTAACCCTAACCCTAACCCTAAACCCCCTCTAACCCTAACCCTAACCCTACCCCTACCGCTTAAACCCTAACCCTAACCCAAAACCTAACCCTATGCCCCAAACCGTAACCCTAACCCTACACCCTACGCCTAAACGCTAACCCTAACTCCTAACGCTAACCCTAGCTCCTAACCCTAACCCTAACCCTAACACCCCTCTAACCCTAACCCCTAACCCTACCCCTACCGCTTAAACCCTAACCCTAACCCAAAACCTAACCCTATGCCCCAAACCGTAACCCTAACCCTACACCCTACGCCTAAATGCTAACCCTAACTCCTAACGCTAACCCTAACTCCTAACCCTAACCCTAACCCTACCCCCTCTTACCCTAAACCCTAACCCTACCACTACCGCTTAAACCCTAACCCTAAACCAAAACCTAACCCTATGCCCCAAACCGTAACCCTAACCCTACCCCCTAACCCTAAACGCTAACCCTAACTCCTAACGCTAACCCTAACTCCTAAACCTAACCCTAACCCTAACCCTAACCCCCCTCTAACCCTAACCCCTAACCCTACCCCTACCGCTTAAACCCTAACCCTAACCCAAAACCTAACCCTATGCCCCAAACCGTAACCCTAACTCTACACCCTACCCCTAAACGCTAACCCTAACTCCTAACGCTAACCCTAACTCCTAACCCTAACCCTAACCCTAACCCTAACCCCCTTCTAACCCTAAAACATAAACCTACCCTTACCAATTAAACCCTAACCCTCAACCAAAACCTAACCCTATGCCGCAAACCGTAACCCTAACCCTACACCCTACGCCTAAACGCTAACCCTAACTCCTAACACTAACCCTAACTCCTAACCCTAACCCTAACCCTAACCCTAACCCCACCTAACACCTAACACTACCGCTAACGCTTAAACCCTAACCCTAACCCAAAACCTAACCCTATGCCCCACACCGTAACCCTAACCCTACACCCTACGCCTAAACGCTAACCCTAACTCCTAACGCTAACCCTAACTCCTAACCCTAACCCTAACCCTAAACCCCCTCTAACACTAACCCCTAAACCTACCCTTACCAATTAAACCCTAACCCTAACCCAAAACCTAACCCTATGCCCCAAACCGTAACCCTAACCCTACACCCTACGCCTAAACGCTAACCCTAACTCCTAACGCTAACCCTAACTCCTAACCCTAACCCTAACCCTACCCCCTCTTACCCTAAACCCTAACCCTACCACTACCGCTTAAACCCTAACCCTAAACCAAAACCTAACCCTATGCCCCAAACCGTAACCCTAACCCTACACCCTAACCCTAAACGCTAACCCTAACTCCTAACGCTAACCCTAACTCCTAAACCTAACCCTAACCCTAACCCTAACCCCCCTCTAACCCTAACCCCTAACCCTACCCCTACCGCTTAAACCCTAACCCTAACCCAAAACCTAACCCTATGCCCCAAACCGTAACCCTAACTCTACACCCTACCCCTAAACGCTAACCCTAACTCCTAACGCTAACGCTAACTCCTAACCCTAACCCTAACCCTAACCCTAACCCCCTTCTAACCCTAAACCATAAACCTACCCTTACCAATTAAACCTTAACCCTCAACCAAAACCTAACCCTATGCCGCAAACCGTAACCCTTACCCTACACCCTACACCTAAACGCTAACCCTAACTCCTAACACTAACCCTAACTCCTAACCCTAACCCTAACCCTAACCCTAACCCCACCTAACACCTAACACTACCGCTAACGCTTAAACCCTAACCCTAACCCAAAACCTAACCCTATGCCCCACACCGTAACCCTAACCCTACACCCTACGCCTAAACGCTAACCCTAACTCCTAACGCTAACCCTAACTCCTAACCCTAACCCTAACCCTAAACCCCCTCTAACCCTAACCCCTAACCCTACCCCTACCGCTTAAACCCTAACCCTAACCCAAAACCTAACGCTATGCCCCAAACCGTAACCCTAACCCTACACCCTACGCCTAAACGCTAACCCTAACTCCTAACGCTAACCCTAGCTCCTAACCCTAACCCTAACCCTAACACCCCTCTAACCCTAACCCTAACCCTACCCCTACCGCTTAAACGCTAACCCTAACCCAAAACCTAACCCTATGCCCCAAACCGTAACCCTAACCCTACACCCTACGCCTAAACGCTAACCCTAACTCCTAACGCTAACCCTAGCTCCTAACCCTAACCCTAACCCTAACCCCCCTCTAACCCTAACCCCTCACCCTACCCCTACCGCTTAAACGCTAACCCTAACCCAAAACCTAACCCTATGCCCCAAACCGTAACCCTAACCCTACACCCTACCCCTAAATGCTAACCCTAACTCCTAACGCTAACCCTAACTCCTAACCCTAACCCTAACCCTACCCCCTCTTACCCTAAAACCTAACCCTACCACTACCGCTTAAACCCTAACCCTAAACCAAAACCTAACCCTATGCCCCAAACCGTAACCCTAACCCTACACCCTAACCCTAAATGCTAACCCTAACTCCTAACGCTAACCCTAACTCCTAACCCTAACCCTAACCCTAACCCTAACCCCCCTCTAACCCTAACCCCTAACCCTACCCCTACCGCTTAAACCCTAACCCTAACCCAAAACCTAACCCTATGCCCCAAACCGTAACCCTAACTCTACACCCTACCCCTAAACGCTAACCCTAACTCCTAACGCTAACCCTAACTCCTAACCCTAACCCTAACCCTAACCCTAACCCTAACCCCCTTCTAACCCTAAACCATAAACCTACCCTTACCAATTAAACACTAATCCTCAACCAAAACCTAACCCTATGCCGCAAACCGTAACCCTAACCCTACACCCTACGCCTAAACGCTAACCCTAACTCCTAACGCTAACCCTAACTCCTAACCCTAACCCTAACCCTAACCCTAATCCCACCTAACACCTAACACTACCGCTAACGCTTAAACCCTAACCCTAACCCAAAACCTAACCCTATGCCCCACACCGTAACCCTAACCCTACACCCTACGCCTAAACGCTAACCCTAACTCCTAACGCTAACCCTAACTCCTAACCCTAACCCTAACCCTAAACCCCCTCTAACCCTAACCCTAACCCTACCCCTACCGCTTAAACCCTAACCCTAACCCAAAACCTAACCCTATGCCCCAAACCGTAACCCTAACCCTACACCCTACGCCTAAACGCTAACCCTAACTCCTACGCTAACCCTAGCTCCTAACCCTAACCCTAACCCTAACACCCCTCTAACCCTAACCCCTAACCCTACCCCTACCGCTTAAACCCTAACCCTAACCCAAAACCTAACCCTATGCCCCAAACCGTAACCCTAACCCTACACCCTACCCCTAAATGCTAACCCTAACTCCTAACGCTAACCCTAACTCCTAACCCTAACCCTAACCCTAACCCCCCTCTAACCCTAAACCATATCACTACCGCTACCGCTTAAACGCTAACCCTTACCCAAAACCTAACCCTATGCCCCAAACCGTAACCCTAACCCTACACGCTACGCCTAAATGCTAACCCTAACTCCTAACGCTAACCCTAACTCCTAACCCTAACCCTAACCCTATCCCCTCTTACCCTAAACCCTAACCCTACCACTACCGCTTAAACGCTAACCCTAACCCAAAACCTAACCCTATGCCGCAAACCGTAACCCTAACCCTACACCCTAACCCTAAACGCTAACCCTAACTCCTAACGCTAACCCTACCTCCTAGCCCTAACCCTACCCCTACCCCCTCTTACCCTAAACCCTAACCCTACCACTACCACTTAAACCCTAACCCTAAACCAAAACCTAACCCTATGCCGCAAACCGTAACCCTAACCCTACACCCTAACCCTAAACGCTAACCCTAACTCCTAACGCTAACCCTATCTCCTAACCCTAACCCTAACCCTAACCCCCTTCTAACCCTAAACCCTACACCTACCCTTACCAATTAAACCCTAACCCTAACCCAAAACCTAACCCTATGCCCCACACCGTAACCCTAACCCTACACCCTACGCCTAAACGCTAACCCTAACTCCTAACACTAACCCTAACTCCTAACCCTAACCCTAACCCTAAACCCCCTCTAACCCTAACCCTAACCCTACCCCTACCGCTTAAACCCTAACCCTAACCCAAAACCTAACCCTATGCCCCAAACCGTAACCCTAACCCTACACCCTACGCCTAAACGCTAACCCTAACTCCTAACGCTAACCCTAGCTCCTAACCCTAACCCTAACCCTAACCCCCCTCTAACCCTAACCCCTAACCCTACCCCTACCGCTTAAACCCTAACCCTAACCCAAAACCTAACCCTATGCCCCAAATCGTAACCCTAACCCTACACCCTACGCCTAAATGCTAACCCTAACTCCTAACGCTAACCCTAACTCCTAACCCTAACCCTACCCCTACCCCCTCTTACCCTAAACCCTAACCCTACCACTACCGCTTAAACCCTAACCCTAACCCAAAACCTAACCCTATGCCCCAAACCGTAACCCTAACCCTACACCCTACGCCTAAACGCTAACCCTAACTCCTAACGCTAACCCTAACTCCTAACCCTAACCCTAACCCTAACCCCCCTCTAACCCTAACCCCTAACTCTACCCCTACCGCTTAAACCCTAACCCTAAAACAAAACCTAACCCTATGCCCCAAACCGTAACCCTAACCCTACACCCTACCCCTAAACGCTAACCCTAACTCCTAACGCTAACCCTAACTCCTAACCCTAACCCTAACCCTAACCCCCTTCTAACCCTAAACCCTAAACCTACCCTTACCAATTACACCCTAACCCTCAACCAAAACCTAACAGTATGCCGCAAACCGTAACCCTAACCCTCCACCCTACGCCTAAACGCTAACCCTAACTCCTAACGCTAACCCTAACTCCTAACCCTAACCCTAACCCTAACCCTAACCCTAACCCCACCTAACACCTAATACTACCGCTAACGCTTAAACCCTAACCCTAAGCCAAAACCTAACCCTATGCCCCACACCGTAACCCTAACCCTCCACCCTACGCCTAAACGCTACCCCTAACTCCTAACGCTAACCCTAACTCCTAACCCTAACCCTAACCCTAACCCCACCTAACACCTAATACTACCGCTAACGCTTAAACCCTAACCCTAAGCCAAAACCTAACCCTATGCCCCACACCGTAACCCTAACCCTACACCCTACGCCTAAACGCTAACCCTAACTCCTAACGCTAACCCTAACTCCTAACCCTAACCCTAACCCTACCCCCTCTTACCCTAAACCCTA
>NC_133983.1:12939137-12944137 GCF_047716275.1 Strix uralensis | reverse complement strand
AACCCCTAACCCTACCCCTACCGCTTAAACCCTAACCCTAACCCAAAACCTAACCCTATGCCCCAAACCGTAACCCTAACCCTACACCCTACGCCTAAACGCTAACCCTAACTCCTAACGCTAACCCTAGCTCCTAACCCTAACCCTAAACCTAACACCCCTCTAACCCTAACCCCTAACCCTACCCCTACCGCTTAAACCCTAACCCTAACCCAAAACCTAACCCTATGCCCCAAACCGTAACCCTAACCCTACACCCTACGCCTAAATGCTAACCCTAACTCCTAACGCTAACCCTAACTCCTAACCCTAACCCTACCCCTACCCCCTCTTACCCTAAACCCTAACCCTACCACTACCGCTTAAACCCTAAGCCTAACCCAAAACCTAACCCTATGCCCCAAACCGTAACCCTAACCCTACACCCTACGCCTAAACGCTAACCCTAACTCCTAACGCTAACCCTAACTCCTAACCCTAACCCTAACCCTAACCCCCTTCTAACCCTAAACCCTAAACATACCCTTACCAATTAAACCCTAACCCTCAACCAAAACCTAACAGTATGCCGCAAACCGTAACCCTAACACTCCACCCTACGCCTAAACGCTAACCCTAACTCCTAACGCTAACCCTAACTCCTAACCCTAACCCTAACCCTACCCCCTCTTACCCTAAACCCTAACCCTACCACTACCGCTTAAACCCTAACCCTAACCCAAAACCTAACCCTATGCCCCAAACCGTAACCCTAACCCTACACCCTACGCCTAAACGCTAACCCTAACTCCTAACGCTAACCCTAACTCCTAATCCTAACCCTAACCCTAACCCCCTTCTAGCCCTAACACCTAACCCTACCCCTACCGCTTAAACCCTAACCCTAACCCAAAACCTAACCCTATGCCCCAAACCGTAACCCTAACCCTACACCCTACGCCTAAACGCTAACCCTAACTCCTAACGCTAACCCTAGCTCCTAACCCTAACCCTAACCCTAACACCCCTCTAACCCTAACCCCTAACCCTACCCCTACCGCTTAAACCCTAACCCTAACCCAAAACCTAACCCTATGCCCCAAACCGTAACCCTAACCCTACACCCTACGCCTAAATGCTAACCCTAACTCCTAACGCTAACCCTAACTCCTAACCCTAACCCTAACCCTACCCCCTCTTACCCTAAACCCTAACCCTACCACTACCGCTTAAACCCTAACCCTAAACCAAAACCTAACCCTATGCCCCAAACCGTAACCCTAACCCTACACCCTAACCCTAAACGCTAACCCTAACTCCTAACGCTAACCCTAACTCCTAAACCTAACCCTAACCCTAACCCTAACCCCCCTCTAACCCTAACCCCTAACCCTACCCCTACCGCTTAAACCCTAACCCTAACCCAAAACCTAACCCTATGCCCCAAACCGTAACCCTAACTCTACACCCCACCCCTAAACGCTAACCCTAACTCCTAACGCTAACGCTAACTCCTAACCCTAACCCTAACCCTAACCCTAACCCCCTTCTAACCCTAAACCATAAACCTACCCTTACCAATTAAACCCTAATCCTCAACCAAAACCTAACCCTATGCCGCAAACCGTAACCCTAACCCTACACCCTACGCCTAAACGCTAACCCTAACTCCTAACACTAACCCTAACTCCTAACCCCTAACCCTAACCCTAACCCTAACCCCACCTAACACCTAACACTACCGCTAACGCTTAAACCCTAACCCTAACCCAAAACCTAACCCTATGCCCCACACCGTAACCCTAACCCTACACCCTACGCCTAAACGCTAACCCTAACTCCTAACGCTAACCCTAACTCCTAACCCTAACCCTAACCCTAAACCCCCTCTAACCCTAACCCCTAACCCTACCCCTACCGCTTAAACCCTAACCCTAACCCAAAACCTAACCCTATGCCCCAAACCGTAACCCTAACCCTACACCCTACGCCTAAACGCTAACCCTAACTCCTAACGCTAACCCTAGCTCCTAACCCTAACCCTAACCCTAACACCCCTCTAACCCTAACCCCTAACCCTACCCCTACCGCTTAAACCCTAACCCTAACCCAAAACCTAACCCTATGCCCCAAACCGTAACCCTAACCCTACACCCTACGCCTAAATGCTAACCCTAACTCCTAACGCTAACCCTAACTCCTAACCCTAACCCTAACCCTACCCCCTCTTACCCTAAACCCTAACCCTACCACTACCGCTTAAACCCTAACCCTAAACCAAAACCTAACCCTATGCCCCAAACCGTAACCCTAACCCTACACCCTAACCCTAAACGCTAACCCTAACTCCTAACGCTAACCCTAACTCCTAAACCTAACCCTAACCCTAACCCTAACCCCCCTCTAACCCTAACCCCTAACCCTACCCCTACCGCTTAAACCCTAACCGTAACCCAAAACCTAACCCTATGCCCCAAACCGTAACCCTAACTCTACACCCTACCCCTAAACGCTAACCCTAACTCCTAACGCTAACCCTAACTCCTAACCCTAACCCTAACCCTAACCCCCTTCTAACCCTAAACCATAAACCTACCCTTACCAATTAAACCCTAACCCTCAACCAAAACCTAACCCTATGCCGCAAACCGTAACCCTAACCCTACACCCTACGCCTAAACGCTAACCCTAACTCCTAACACTAACCCTAACTCCTAACCCTAACCCTAACCCTAACCCTAACCCCACCTAACACCTAACACTACCGCTAACGCTTAAACCCTAACCCTAACCCAAAACCTAACCCTATGCCCCACACCGTAACCCTAACCCTACACCCTACGCCTAAACGCTAACCCTAACTCCTAACGCTAACCCTAACTCCTAACCCTAACCCTAACCCTAAACCCCCTCTAACCCTAACCCCTAACCCTACCCCTACCGCTTAAACCCTAACCCTAACCCAAAACCTAACCCTATGCCCCAAACCGTAACCCTAACCCTACACCCTACGCCTAAACGCTAACCCTAACTCCTAACGCTAACCCTAGCTCCTAACCCTAACCCTAAACCTAACACCCCTCTAACCCTAACCCCTAACCCTACCCCTACCGCTTAAACCCTAACCCTAACCCAAAACCTAACCCTATGCCCCAAACCGTAACCCTAACCCTACACCCTACGCCTAAATGCTAACCCTAACTCCTAACGCTAACCCTAACTCCTAACCCTAACCCTACCCCTACCCCCTCTTACCCTAAACCCTAACCCTACCACTACCGCTTAAACCCTAAGCCTAACCCAAAACCTAACCCTATGCCCCAAACCGTAACCCTAACCCTACACCCTACGCCTAAACGCTAACCCTAACTCCTAACGCTAACCCTAACTCCTAACCCTAACCCTAACCCTAACCCCCTTCTAACCCTAAACCCTAAACATACCCTTACCAATTAAACCCTAACCCTCAACCAAAACCTAACAGTATGCCGCAAACCGTAACCCTAACACTCCACCCTACGCCTAAACGCTAACCCTAACTCCTAACGCTAACCCTAACTCCTAACCCTAACCCTAACCCTACCCCCTCTTACCCTAAACCCTAACCCTACCACTACCGCTTAAACCCTAACCCTAACCCAAAACCTAACCCTATGCCCCAAACCGTAACCCTAACCCTACACCCTACGCCTAAACGCTAACCCTAACTCCTAACGCTAACCCTAACTCCTAATCCTAACCCTAACCCTAACCCCCTTCTAGCCCTAACACCTAACCCTACCCCTACCGCTTAAACCCTAACCCTAACCCAAAACCTAACCCTATGCCCCAAACCGTAACCCTAACCCTACACCCTACGCCTAAACGCTAACCCTAACTCCTAACGCTAACCCTAGCTCCTAACCCTAACCCTAACCCTAACACCCCTCTAACCCTAACCCCTAACCCTACCCCTACCGCTTAAACCCTAACCCTAACCCAAAACCTAACCCTATGCCCCAAACCGTAACCCTAACCCTACACCCTACGCCTAAATGCTAACCCTAACTCCTAACGCTAACCCTAACTCCTAACCCTAACCCTACCCCTACCCCCTCTTACCCTAAACCCTAACCCTACCACTACCGCTTAAACCCTAACCCTAAACCAAAACCTAACCCTATGCCCCAAACCGTAACCCTAACCCTACACCCTAACCCTAAACGCTAACCCTAACTCCTAACGCTAACCCTAACTCCTAAACCTAACCCTAACCCTAACCCTAACCCCCCTCTAACCCTAACCCCTAACCCTACCCCTACCGCTTAAACCCTAACCCTAACCCAAAACCTAACCCTATGCCCCAAACCGTAACCCTAACTCTACACCCTACCCCTAAACGCTAACCCTAACTCCTAACGCTAACGCTAACTCCTAACCCTAACCCTAACCCTAACCCTAACCCCCTTCTAACCCTAAACCATAAACCTACCCTTACCAATTAAACCCTAACCGTAACCCAAAACCTAACCCTATGCCGCAAACCGTAACCCTAACCCTACACCCTACGCCTAAACGCTAACCCTAACTCCTAACACTAACCCTAACTCCTAACCCTAACCCTAACCCTAACCCTAACCCCACCTAACACCTAACACTACCGCTAACGCTTAAACCCTAACCCTAACCCAAAACCTAACCCTATGCCCCACACCGTAACCCTAACCCTACACCCTACGCCTAAACGCTAACCCTAACTCCTAACGCTAACCCTAACTCCTAACCCTAACCCTAACCCTAACCCCCCTCTAACCCTAACCCCTAACCCTACCCCTACCGCTTAAACCCTAACCCTAACCCAAAACCTAACCCTATGCCCCAAACCGTAACCCTAACCCTACACCCTACGCCTAAACGCTAACCCTAACTCCTAACGCTAACCCTAGCTCCTAACCCTAACCCTAACCCTAACACCCCTCTAACCCTAACCCCTAACCCTACCCCTACCGCTTAAACCCTAACCCTAACCCAAAACCTAACCC
>NC_133983.1:12931637-12934137 GCF_047716275.1 Strix uralensis | reverse complement strand
CCTAACTCCTAACGCTAACCCTAACTCCTAACCCTAACCCTACCCCTACCCCCTCTTACCCTAAACCCTAACCCTACCACTACCGCTTAAACCCTAACCCTAACCCAAAACCTAACCCTATGCCCCAAACCGTAACCCTAACCCTACACCCTACGCCTAAACGCTAACCCTAACTCCTAACGCTAACCCTAACTCCTAACCCTAACCCTAACCCTAACCCCCCTCTAACCCTAACCCCTAACTCTACCCCTACCGCTTAAACCCTAACCCTAAAACAAAACCTAACCCTATGCCCCAAACCGTAACCCTAACCCTACACCCTACCCCTAAACGCTAACCCTAACTCCTAACGCTAACCCTAACTCCTAACCCTAACCCTAACCCTAACCCCCTTCTAACCCTAAACCCTAAACCTACCCTTACCAATTACACCCTAACCCTCAACCAAAACCTAACAGTATGCCGCAAACCGTAACCCTAACCCTCCACCCTACGCCTAAACGCTAACCCTAACTCCTAACGCTAACCCTAACTCCTAACCCTAACCCTAACCCTAACCCTAACCCTAACCCCACCTAACACCTAATACTACCGCTAACGCTTAAACCCTAACCCTAAGCCAAAACCTAACCCTATGCCCCACACCGTAACCCTAACCCTCCACCCTACGCCTAAACGCTACCCCTAACTCCTAACGCTAACCCTAACTCCTAACCCTAACCCTAACCCTAACCCCACCTAACACCTAATACTACCGCTAACGCTTAAACCCTAACCCTAAGCCAAAACCTAACCCTATGCCCCACACCGTAACCCTAACCCTACACCCTACGCCTAAACGCTAACCCTAACTCCTAACGCTAACCCTAACTCCTAACCCTAACCCTAACCCTACCCCCTCTTACCCTAAACCCTAACCCTACCACTACCGCTTAAACCCTAACCCGAACCCAAAACCTAACCCTATGCCCCAAACCGTAACCCTAACCCTACACCCTACGCCTAAACGCTAACCCTAACTCCTAACGCTAACCCTAGCTCCTAACCCTAACCCTAACCCTAAACCCCCTCTAACCCTAACTCTAACCCTACCCCTACCGCTTAAACGCTAACCCTAACCCAAAACCTAACCCTATGCCCCAAACCGTAACCCTAACCCTACACCCTACCCCTAAATGCTAACCCTAACTCCTAACGCTAACCCTAACTCCTAACCCTAACCCTAACCCTAACCCCCCTCTAACCCTAAACCATATCACTACCGCTACCGCTTAAACGCTAACCCTAAACCAAAACCTAACCCTATGCCCCAAACCGTAACCCTAACCCTACACCCTACGCCTAAATGCTAACCCTAACTCCTAACGCTAACCCTAACTCCTAACCCTAACCCTAACCCTACCCACTCTTACCCTAAACCCTAACCCTACCACTACCGCTTAAACCCTAACCCTAAACCAAAACCTAACCCTATGCCCCAAACCGTAACCCTAACCCTACACCCTAACCCTAAACGCTAACCCTAACTCCTAACGCTAACCCTAACTCCTAACCCTAACCCTAACCCTAAACCCCCTCTAACCCTAACCCTAACCCTACCCCTACCGCTTAAACCCTAACCCTAACCCAAAACCTAACCCTATGCCCCAAACCGTAACCCTAACCCTACACCCTACGCCTAAACGCTAACCCTAACTCCTAACGCTAACCCTAGCTCCTAACCCTAACCCTAACCCTAACACCCCTCTAACCCTAACCCCTAACCCTACCCCTACCGCTTAAACCCTAACCCTAACCCAAAACCTAACCCTATGCCCCAAACCGTAACCCTAACCCTACACCCTACGCCTAAATGCTAACCCTAACTCCTAACGCTAACCCTAACTCCTAACCCTAACCCTACCCCTACCCCCTCTTACCCTAAACCCTAACCCTACCACTACCGCTTAAACCCTAAGCCTAACCCAAAACCTAACCCTATGCCCCAAACCGTAACCCTAACCCTACACCCTACGCCTAAACGCTAACCCTAACTCCTAACGCTAACCCTAACTCCTAACCCTAACCCTAACCCTAACCCCCTTCTAACCCTAAACCCTAAACATACCCTTACCAATTAAACCCTAACCCTCAACCAAAACCTAACAGTATGCCGCAAACCGTAACCCTAACACTCCACCCTACGCCTAAACGCTAACCCTAACTCCTAACGCTAACCCTAACTCCTAACCCTAACCGTAACCCTACCCCCTCTTACCCTAAACCCTAACCCTACCACTACCGCTTAAACCGTAACCCTAACCCAAAACCTAACCCTATGCCCCAAACCGTAACCCTAACCCTACACCCTACGCCTAAACGCTAACCCTAAATCCGAACGCTAACCCTAACTCCTAACCCTAACCCTAACCCTACCCCCTCTTACCCTAAAACCTAACCCTACCACTACCGCTTAAACCCTAACCCTAAACCAAAACCTAACCCTATGCCCCAAACCGTA
>NC_133983.1:12911637-12916637 GCF_047716275.1 Strix uralensis | reverse complement strand
TCCTAACGCTAACCCTAACTCCTAACCCTAACCCTAACCCTAAACCCCCTCTAACCCTAACCCTAACCCTACCCCTACCGCTTAAACGCTAACCCTAACCCAAAACCTAACCCTATGCCCCAAACCGTAACCCTAACCCTACACCCTACGCCTAAACGCTAACCCTAACTCCTAACGCTAACCCTAGCTCCTAACCCTAACCCTAACCCTAACCCCCCTCTAACCCTAACCCCTCACCCTACCCCTACCGCTTAAACGCTAACCCTAACCCAAAACCTAACCCTATGCCCCAAACCGTAACCCTAACCCTACACCCTACCCCTAAATGCTAACCCTAACTCCTAACGCTAACCCTAACTCCTAACCCTAACCCTAACCCTACCCCCTCTTACCCTAAAACCTAACCCTACCACTACCGCTTAAACCCTAACCCTAAACCAAAACCTAACCCTATGCCCCAAACCGTAACCCTAACCCTACACCCTAACCCTAAATGCTAACCCTAACTCCTAACGCTAACCCTAACTCCTAACCCTAACCCTAACCCTAACCCCCCTCTAACCCTAACCCCTGACCCTACCCCTACCGCTTAAACCCTAACCCTAACCCAAAACCTAACCCTATGCCCCAAACCGTAACCCTAACTCTACACCCTACCCCTAAACGCTAACCCTAACTCCTAACGCTAACCCTAACTCCTAACCCTAACCCTAACCCTAACCCTAACCCTCTTCTAACCCTAAACCATAAACCTACCCTTACCAATTAAACCCTAATCCTCAACCAAAACCTAACAGTATGCCGCAAACCGTAACCCTAACCCTACACCCTACGCCTAAACGCTAACCCTAACTCCTAACGCTAACCCTAACTCCTAACGCTAACCCTAACTCCTAACCCTAACCCTAACCCTAACCCTAATCCCACCTAACACCTAACACTACCGCTAACGCTTAAACCCTAACCCTAACCCAAAACCTAACCCTATGCCCCACACCGTAACCCTAAGCCTACACCCTACGCCTAAACGCTAACCCTAACTCCTAACGCTAACCCTAACTCCTAACCCTAACCCTAACCCTAAACCCCCTCTAACCCTAACCCTAACCCTACCCCTACCGCTTAAACCCTAACCCTAACCCAAAACCTAACCCTATGCCCCAAACCGTAACCCTAACCCTACACCCTACGCCTAAACGCTAACCCTAACTCCTAACGCTAACCCTAGCTCCTAACCCTAACCCTAACCCTAACACCCCTCTAACCCTAACCCCTAACCCTACCCCTACCGCTTAAACCCTAACCCTAACCCAAAACCTAACCCTATGCCCCAAACCGTAACCCTAACCCTACACCCTAACCCTAAACGCTAACCCTAACTCCTAACGCTAACCCTAACTCCTAACCCTAACCCTAACCCCCTTCTAACCCTAAACCCTAAACCTACCCTTACCAATTAAACCCTAACCCTCAACCAAAACCTAACAGTATGCCGCAAACCGTAACCCTAACCCTCCACCCTACGCCTAAACGCTAACCCTAACTCCTAACGCTAACCCTAACTCCTAACCCTAACCCTAACCCTACCCCCTCTTACCCTAAACCCTAACCCTACCACTACCGCTTAAACCCTAACCCTAACCCAAAACCTAACCCTATGCCCCAAACCGTAACCCTAACCCTACACCCTACGCCTAAACGCTAACCCTAACTCCTAACGCTAACCCTAACTCCTAACCCTAACCCTAACCCTAACCCCCCTCTAACCCTAACCCTAACCCTACCCCTACCGCTTAAACCCTAACCCTAACCCAAAACCTAACCCTATGCCCCAAACCGTAACCCTAACCCTACACCCTACGCCTAAACGCTAACCCTAACTCCTAATGCTAACCCTAGGTCCTAACCCTAACCCTAACCCTAACACCCCTCTAACCCTAACCCCTAACCCTACCCCTACCGCTTAAACCCTAACCCTAACCCAAAACCTAACCCTATGCCCCAAACCGTAACCCTAACCCTACACCCTACGCCTAAACGCTAACCCTAACTCCTAACGCTAACCCTAACTCCTAACCCTAACCCTACCCCTACCCCCTCTTACCCTAAACCCTAACCCTACCACTACCGCTTAAACCCTAACCCTAACCCAAAACCTAACGCTATGCCCCAAACCGTAACCCTAACCCTACACCCTACGCCTAAACGCTAACCCTAACTCCTAACGCTAACCCTAACTCCTAACCCTAACCCTATCCCTAACCCCCCTCTAACCCTAACCCCTAACCCTACCCCTACCGCTTAAACCCTAACCCTAACCCAAAACCTAACCCTATGCCCCAAACCGTAACCCTAACCCTACACCCTACCCCTAAACGCTAACCCTAACTCCTAACGCTAACCCTAACTCCTAACCGTAACCCTAACCCTAACCCCCTTCTAACCCTAAACCCTAAACCTACCCTTACCAATTAAACCCTAACCCTCAACCAAAACCTAACCCTATGCCGCAAACCGTAACCCTAACCCTCCACCCTACGACTAAACGCTAACCCTAACTCCTAACGCTAACCCTAACTCCTAACCCTAACCCTAACCCTAACCCCACCTAACACCTAATACTACCGCTAACGCTTAAACCCTAACCCTAACCCAAAACCTAACCCTATGCCCCACACCGTAACCCTAACCCTACACCCTACGCCTAAACGCTAACCCTAACTCCTAACGCTAACCCTAACTCCTAACGCTAACCCTAACCCTACCCCCTCTTACCCTAAACCCTAACCCTACCACTACCGCTTAAACCCTAACCCTAACCCAAAACCTAACCCTATGCCGCAAACCGTAACCCTAACCCTACACCCTACGCCTAAACGCTAACCCTAACTCCTAACGCTAACCCTAACTCCTAATCCTAACCCTAACCCTAACCCCCCTCTAACCCTAACACCTAACCCTACCCCTACCGCTTAAACCCTAACCCTAACACAAAACCTAACCCTATGACCCAAACCGTAACCCTAACCCTACACCCTACCCCTAAACGCTAACCCTAACTCCTAACGCTAACCCTAACTCCTAACCCTAACCCTAAACCCCTTCTAACCCTAAACCCTAAACCTACCCTTACCAATTAAACCCTAACCCTCAACCAAAACCTAACCCTATGCCCCAAACCGTAACCCTAACCCTACACCCTACGCCTAAACGCTAACCCTAACTCCTAACGCTAACCCTAACTCCTAACCCTAACCCTAACCCTAACCCCCCTCTAACCCTAAACCATATCACTACCGCTACCGCTTAAACGCTAACCCTAAACCAAAACCTAACCCTATGCCCCAAACCGTAACCCTAACCCTACACCCTACGCCTAAATGCTAACCCTAACTCCTAACGCTAACCCTAACTCCTAGCCCTAACCCTACCCCTACCCCCTCTTACCCTAAACCCTAACCCTACCACTACCGCTTAAACCCTAACCCTAAACCAAAACCTAACCCTATGCCCCAAACCGTAACCCTAACCCTACACCCTACGCCTAAACGCTAACCCTAACTCCTAACACTAACCCTAACTCCTAACCCTAACCCTACCCCTACCCCCTCTTACCCTAAACCCTAACCCTACCACTACCGCTTAAACCCTAACCCAAAACCTAACCCTATGCCCCAAACCGTAACCCTAACCCTACACCCTAACCCTAAACGCTAACCCTAACTCCTAACGCTAACCCTAACTCCTAACCCTAACCCTAACCCTAACCCCCTTCTAACCCTAAACCCTAAACCTACCCTTACCAATTAAACCCTAACCCTCAACCAAAACCTAACAGTATGCCGCAAACCGTAACCCTAACCCTCCACCCTACGCCTAAACGCTAACCCTAACTCCTAACGCTAACCCTAACTCCTAACCCTAACCCTAACCCTACCCCCCCTTACCCTAAACCGTAACCCTACCACTACCGCTTAAACCCTAACCCTAACCCAAAACCTAACCCTATGCCCCACACCGTAACCCTAACCCTACACCCTACGCCTAAACGCTAACCCTAACTCCTAACGCTAACCCTAGCTCCTAACCCTAACCCTAACCCTAACCCTAACCCTAACTCCTAACGCTAACCCTAACTCCTAGCCCTAACCCTACCCCTACCCCCTCTTACCCTAAACCCTAACCCTACCACTACCGCTTAAACCCTAACCCTAAACCAAAACCTAACCCTATGCCGCAAACCGTAACCCTAACCCTACACCCTAACCCTAAACGCTAACCCTAACTCCTAACGCTAACCCTATCTCCTAACCCTAACCCTAACCCTAACCCCCTTCTAACCCTAAACCCTACACCTACCCTTACCAATTAAACCCTAACCCTCAACCAAAACCTAACAGTATGCCGCAAACCGTAACCCTAACCCTCCACCCTAACCCTAAACGCTAACCCTAACTCCTAACGCTAACCCTAACTCCTAACCCTAACCCTAACCCCCTTCTAACCCTAAACCCTAAACCTACCCTTACCAATTAAACCCTAACCCTCAACCAAAACCTAACAGTATGCCGCAAACCGTAACCCTAACCCTCCACCCTACGCCTAAACGCTAACCCTAACTCCTAACGCTAACCCTAACTCCTAACCCTAACCCTAACCCTACCCCCTCTTACCCTAAACCCTAACCCTACCACTACCGCTTAAACCCTAACCCTAACCCAAAACCTAACCCTATGCCCCAAACCGTAACCCTAACCCTACACCCTACGCCTAAACGCTAACCCTAACTCCTAACGCTAACCCTAACTCCTAACCCTAACCCTAACCCTAACCCCCCTCTAACCCTAACCCTAACCCTACCCCTACCGCTTAAACCCTAACCCTAACCCAAAACCTAACCCTATGCCCCAAACCGTAACCCTAACCCTACACCCTACGCCTAAACGCTAACCCTAACTCCTAACGCTAACCCTAGGTCCTAACCCTAACCCTAACCCTAA